>NW_017671711.1:157884-186898 GCF_001879085.1 Nicotiana attenuata | reverse complement strand
AAGTTTATGGTGAATAAAATTTTAATTACGAAAATAATCAAATCTTTCAATTAATTATTTAGCAAGAGAATCCAATTAAATTATTTTTAAATTCATCATATAATAAATATTTTCAGTTAAAAAAATCTTAGGGTACATTAATTTATTCCATAAAAATAGTGTGTAACGACCCGACCGGTTGTTTCATGAGTTACCACTGCATTTTCCCAATTTCTGCTTCTTAATATGTTGTTCAGTTGTATTATGTGGTATCAGGTTGGTTGGTTCGGGTTCGGAGTGGTTTAGAGAAATGAGACACTTAGTCTCTTTTGAGTGAGCTTAAGTTGGAAAAGTCAACCGGAAGTTGACTGGTGAGTAAATAATCTCGGAATTTAGTTTTTATCGCTCAGATAGCTTCGTTAGATGATTTGGGACTTAGGAGCGTGATAGGAAAGTATTTTGGAGGTCCGTGGTAGATTTAGGCTTGATTGGCGAAATTAAAATTTTGACATTTTCGGGTTGGTAGTAAAAATTTTGATATCGGGGTTAGAATATAATTCCGGAAATTGGAATAGGTCTGCTGTGTCTTATAGGACATGCGTGCAAAATTTCAGGTCATTCGGATGAGGTTTGATAGACTTTTTTGATCGTTTGCGGAATTTGGAAGTTTTGGAATCCTTAGGCTTGAATCCGAGGGTGATTTAGTGTTTCGGCGTTGTTTTGACTGTTCCGAGGGCTGGTACAAGTTTGAATAGTGGTATATGATTGGTTCGTATGCTTGATAGAGGTCCCTGGGGGCCTCGGGATGAATCCGGAGGGTTGACGGAAGATTTGGAACTTGAGTGGAGCTGCAAAAATTTTCTGCTTCTATTGTTTTCGCACCTGCGGATTGGGGACCGCAGGTGCGATGATCGCAGGTGCGTGGAGCTATGCGCAGGAGCGGGGGTCTGGACCGCATCTACGAGCCCGCAGGTGCGTGACCTGGGTCGCAGGTGCGGCGTCTGAGGATTTAATGAAAAACCGCTGATGCGGTTGTGTTGACCCCTGATGCGGTTGTGTTGACCGCAGGTGCGGTCCGCTTGTGCGATAATTTGTCTGCAGGTGCGGAAATGCCTGTGCAGAAACCATATAAACCTGCCTTCGTGAATTTCAACTTTGTTCCACCATTTTTGAGACGGTTGAGAGCTTCTTGAGGGGGTTTGAAGAGGAATTCAAGGGATAACGCATGGAAGTAAGATTTTTGAACCCAATACTTGATTCTATGGCATTTTCTCACTAATTAGGCATGAAATTATTGGAAATTAAGGGGTAAAATTTGAGAATTAGGGCTTGCTATTGGAGATTTTCCATTGGGAATTTGAAGGGCCATTTGGGGTTCGATTTTGATGTTCTTGATATGTATAGACTCGTGGGAGGATAAAGATTCTAGTGGTGTGGTTTTTATCGAATTCCGAGATGTGGGCCCGGGGGTCGGGTTTGGCCAATTTCGGGATTTTCGATGTAATTTGAATATTTTCGCATGGGCTTCGTTCCTTTAGCCTATTTGGATGTTATGATTCGGATTTTTGATAGATTCGGGGCGAGTTGAGGCCAATTCGAGAGGCAAAGGCATCGTGGGCTATAGTTTGGACCGGTTTGAGTTAAGTAATGATTGTAAATGTTGTCCTGAGGGTATGAAACCCCGGATTTTACATCGTTGTGCTATTTTGAGGTGACGCACACGCTAGATGACGAGCGTGAGGTCGTGCACCGTTGGGGATTGTGACTTGGTCCACCCCGTACCACTATTAAGTCGCGTATTTAAGTGGAAACTATTTGATATTATTATATTTTGGAAAGTATTACTATGTTTGGGGCTGAATGTTGTGTTTGGGCCTTGTGTCGACTGTTTTGTCCCTTAGTGGCTTTTTACTACTGATTCCTCACTGTTTTTGGTAATATTTACACCCAGTCATGCTATGCTTTCATTGATTTCATAACTCGGTTTTTATTTACTCCTTTCAATTTTATAAATGATATTTTGAGCCGAGTACCTGTTTTTACTGTTAGCCCGAGGGGCTTGAGTGAGTTCTGACTGAGTGAGGTCGAGGGCCTGTGTTGTGAAGATATCATGGGATCGGGCTGCGCGCCGCAGCAGGTTGTACTGATTTGTGATACATGAGAGGCCGAGGGCCTGATTTATTATGCCACGAGATGGCTTGTGATAGTGCTTGGGCTGTAGGAGCCCCTCCAGAGTCTGTACACCTCCAGTGAGCGCGGGTACCCAGTGTGAGTGATGCGATATTGCCCGAGGGGCTATTGTTGTTTCATGTTGTTGCCCGAGGGGCTGATTACGAGCGATTGTGAGGTAGCCCGAGGGGCTGGTTCTATTGATATTATGCTCGAGGGGCGGTTTATGGTGCATGCTTTGCCCAAGGGGCTGTTTACATTTCTATAATTTTCTCATTGTTTTATTCACTTGTTGAAACTATTGAAAGATACTTTAAAAGAAAAGGCTTTTTCTGAAACTGAGTTGTTTTTACGATATATTTGATTTCTGGACTGTTTTGAAAATGTATTGTATTTGATGTAGTGCTATGACGTGAGATTACCAGCTCAGCTGCTTTTACTTTTATTACTTACTGAGTTGGCGTACTCACATTACTCCCTGCACCTTGTGTGCAGATCTAGGAGTCTCGGGAAATGAAACTGGACTGTTGGTGATGTGGTCACACGGCTGATCTAAGAGACACATAACCAATTTTTGACGGAAAAAATGGAGGCTGCCGGGTAATTTTTGTAGGACCCGTCTGATTCTTCTTACTCTCTATCTCTCTCGTCAAAAATAAAAGGAGTTTCTTCTTCTTCATCATCATATTAAAACGCCAGTGACATGCCATTTTCCAAATAGAATATGTTGCTAGAAAGATAGAATATTATTATAATAAAATAATTAGGAAGAAGCGAAAGCTACTCGACAGATCGGAAAGGCGGCCAAAGGAAGCTGGTTCACCTACTCTCTCTTCAACGCTCTAACTATTTTTTTTCTTCAATCTTTGACTTTTATTTGCTGATGTGTCTTTTTTCCATTAGTTGTATTTGCCATGTCACTAGCAAGTGATATTCACACGCTGAAGCTAGTTTATGATTGTTAAATTTGTCTTCAATAAATACATTTAAGCATAGATCAAATGATCAATAAGTCATAAGATTAGTATTGGTGTCTAAATGAAAATTCCGGACAAGTTTAGGTGATTCTATATGTATTTAATAAAATCTGATCAATCCATTGAAAAGGAATTTTGAAACTGGTATACTGGAAACAAAAGAAATCATACCTTCAGGAAAAAAATATATTAACTTGATTCAAAGAGCTTGTGGTTGTAGGGATGGCTTTGTAAATCCAAAAAGGAAGAGGCGACATACATAAAGAGACGCAGAAAGAAAGGAGAAGCATATCTATATCTATATCTATCTATCTATCTATCTATATCTATATCTATAAAAAAAATATCTATATCTATATATTAATATAAAAGCATGAATAAAATGTTGGATTACAAAAATAATCTTTTAATACTAAGCATAATAGCTCACAATAAAAGAACATAATCGGAATTATAGACATTAGCCTTGTAATCCTATTAGTTTTATGACATAATACTACACATTAGGAATCCTACATGATTACCTTTAGGAATCCTATTAGTATAATTATTTTCAGACATAAATATATAATACTACATGTTAGCATGTAAACCTAATACCTTTAGGAACATGTTAATTTTTTTAATATTTAATATTTTAAAATTAATTCAATCTTGTCTATTGAATTCTTATTAAAATATATAGGAAGGTTTGAGAAAATTAATTTCATATGAATCCTCCATATTGGTAATACATTACAACTCTATAATATTCAATGCCATGAACAAAATAAAAGAAGTGCTAAACGAACTGCATAAAGCGTTAAAATTGAGAAAAAAATTCCTACGGTAATATATTATTATAATATTATATTGAACTGCTTTCTTACTCAAATAATATTTTTTTATTATTTTTCGTGTAATATAGAAAAATATACTCAATCATTAAAGAACAACTAAGAAAATTTTAAGAATATAAATGTGTGAGAAAAAAAAAAGGTTCGTAAGAGCCAATACCACTAATAATTTTGCAAACATAAATATCTAAAAGTGGGACTCAGATCGATCTTTTTACTCTTTGCAAATAAAGTTTATGGTGAATAAAATTATAATTACGGTTAAATATTCAAACATGAGATGAACCAATATTAAGAATCTAAATCAACATAAAATAAATTTTTTTATGTTAAAACAAAATAATCAAATCTTTCAATTAATTTTTAGCAAGAGAATCCAATTAAATTATTTTTTAAATTCATCATATGAGTAAAATTACTTTTCAAGTTAATAAAATCTTAGGGTACATTAATTTATTTCATAAAAAGAGTGTGTAACGACCCGACCGGTCGTTTCATGAGTTACCGCTCCGTTTTCCCCATTTCTACTTCTTAATGTGTTGTTCAGTTGTATTATGTGGTATCGCGTTGGTTGGTTCGGGTTCGGAGTGGTTTAGTAGAGAAATGAGACACTTAGTCTCTTTTGAGTGAGCTTAAGTTGGAAAAGTCAACCGAAAGTTGACTTGTGAGTAAATAATCTCGGAATTTGGTTTTTATGGCTCGGATAGCTTCGTTAGATGATTTGGGACTTAGGAGCGTGATCGGAAAGTATTTTGGAGGTCCGTGGTGGATTTAGGCTTGAATTGGCGAAATTGAAATTTTTGTGTTTTCCGGTTGGCAGTGAAAATTTTAATATCGGTGTCGGAATGGAATTCCGGAAATTGGAATAGGTCCGTTGTGTCATTTGTGACATGTGTGCGAAATTTCAGGTACTTCGGATGAGGGATGATAGACTTTTTGATCGTTTGCGGAATTTGAAAGTTTTGGAATCCTTAGGCTTGAATCCGAGGGGGATTTAGTGTTTCGGCGTTGTTTTGAGTGTTCCGAGGGTTGGTCAAGTTTGAATAGTGGTATATGACTGGTTCGTATGCTTGGTTGAAGTCCCTGGGGGCCTCGGGATGAATCCGGAGGGTTGACAGAAGATTTGGAACTTGAATGGAGCTGCTAAATTTTTCTGCTTCTATTGTTTCAGCACCTGCGGACTGTGGACCGCAGATGCGGTGATCGCAAGTGCGTGGAGCTATGCGCAGGAGCGGATTTGGCCACAGGAGCGGGGGTCTGGACTGCATCTACGAGCCCGCAGGTGCGGCATCTGAGGATTTTAATGAAAAATCGCAGATGCGGTTGTGTTGACCGCAGGTGCGATAATTTGTCTGCAGGTGAGGAAATGGCTGGGCAGAAACTATATAAACCTGCCTTCAAGAATTTCAGCTTTGTTCCACCATTTTTGAGACGGTTGAGAGTTTCTTGAGGGGGTTTGAAGAGGAATTCAAGGGATAACGCTTGGAGGTAAGATTTTTGAGCCCAATACTTGATTCTATGGCATTTTCTCACTGATTAGGCATGAAATTATTGGAAATTAAGGGTTAAATTTTGAGAATTAGGGCATGGTATTGGAGAGTTTCCATTAGGAATTTGAGGGGCCATTTGGGGTCCGATTTCGATGTTCTTGATATGTATAGACTTGTGGGAGGATAAGGATTCTAGTGGTGTGATTTTTATCGAATTCCGAGACGTGAGCCCGGGGGTCGGGTTTGGCCAATTTCCGAATTTTCAATGTAATTTGAATATTTTCGCATGGGCTTTGTTCCTTTAGCCCTTTTTGATGTTATGATTCTGATTTTGGATAGATTTGAGGCGAGTTGAGGCCGATTCGAGATGCAAAGGCATCGCGGGCTAGAGCACGATGCTAGAGCTTTGACCGGTTTGAGGTAAGTAATGATTGTAAATGTTGCCCTGAGGGTATGAAGCCCCGGATTTCACATCGTTGTACTATTTTGAGGTGACTCACACGCTAGATGACGAGCGTGGGGTCCTGCACCGTTGGGGATTATGACTTGGTCCATCCCGTACGACTATTAAGTCGCGTATTTAAGTGGAAACTGTTTTGATATTATTATATTTTTGAAAGTATTACTATGTTTGGGGCTGAATGTTGTGTTTGGGCCTTGTGCCGACTGTTTGGACCCTTAGGGGCTTTTTACTACTATTTCCTCACTGTTTTTGATAATATTTACACTCAGTCATGCTATGCTTTCATTGATTTCATAACTCGGTTTTTATTTACTTTTTTCAATTTTATAAATGATATTTTGAGCCGAGTACCTATTTTTACTGTTAGCCCGAGGGGCTTGAGTGAGTTCTGACTGAGTGAGGCTGAGGGCCTGTGTTGTGAGGATATCATGGGATCGCGCTGTGCGCCGCAGCAGATTGTTCTGATTTGTGATACATGAGAGGTCGATAGCCTGATTTAATATGCCACGTGATGGCTTGTGATAGCGCTTGGGCTATAGGAGCCCCTCCGGAGTTTGTTACACCCTCAGTGAGCGCATGTACCCAGTGTGAGTGATGTGATATTGCCCAAGGGGCTATTGTTGATCATGTTGTTGCCCGAGGGGCTGATTACGAGCGATTGTGAGGTAGCCCGAGGGGCTGGTTTTGTTGATATTATGCCCGAGGGGCGGTTTATGGTGCATGCTTTGCCCGAGGGGCGGTTTACGCTTCTATCATTTTCTCATTGTTTTATTCACTTGTTGAAACTATTGAAAGATACTTTAAAAGAAAAGGCTTTTACTGAAACTGAGTTGTTTTTACGATATATTTGTTTTCTGGACTGTTTTGGAGATGTATTGTATTTTCTGTAGTGCTATGACGATGAGATTACCTGTTTTCTTATTGCTCAGCTGCTTTTACTTTTATTACTTACTGAGTTGGCGTACTCACATTGCTTCCTGCACCTTGTGTGCAGATCCAGGAGTGTCGGGACGCGATAGTGAGTGCTTATCAGTCTTCCAGCAGGTATCCGGAGTTGGCAAGGTAGCTGCTTGGCGTTCGCAGCCCTACACTCTCCTGCTTACCTTATTCAGACTGTCTTAGTAATTCTATTTTCGGACTATGTTAGCCTTCCTTGTACTTATAAGGATTTTGTAGTTGCTCATGACTGGTGACATCTCGATGCCGGACTTGTGTTATTTTTCTTCCGCAGTGGTTATTTAAACTCATACTATGGGATTTTAGTTAATTAATGACTTAAATTGACTTTTCATGATTATCTGGTTGGTTTTAGGTTTGTGTCGGCTGACCTAGTTTCACGATAGGCGCCATCACGAACGGATCAATTTTAGGGTCGTGACAAGTTGGTATCAGAGCCTAGGTTACATAGGTCTCACGAGTCATGAGCGGGTTTAGTAGAGTCTCGCGGATCGGTACGGAGACGTCTGTACTTATCCTCGGGAGGTTGCAGAACCTTTTAGGAAAAACTTCATATTCTTGAATTTCTGTCGTGCGAATCTGTTGATTCTAGTACTAAACTTCTGTTATTCTATTCTCTCACAGATGGCGAGGACACGCGCTACCGGTCAGGACGGACGGCCACCAGTACCACCAGTTGGGGCCACCAAAGGCCGAGGACGCGGTCAAGGCCGTGGTAGGGGCAGTGGTGCATCCCGCACAGCAGCTAGGGCAGCACCTGCAGATCCACCAGCCACCCCAGTTCAGGATCAGGTCCTAGTTTGAGGACGCTCCAATAGTACCAGCTCAAGCATCGGTTGTGCCTATTATCATCCCAGGCCTTCAGGAGGCCCTGACCCAGATTCTATCAAGGTGCACTGGCCTGGCTCAGGCGGTCTTAGTTACTACAGCCGCAGCTACTTCTTAGGCTGGGGGAGGAACTCAGACTCCCGCCGCTCGCACACCTGAGCAGGTCGTGCTGGGACTTCAGACACCGGGGGCACCTCCAACCCAGGTGGTTGCAGCTGCTCAGGACTATGTAGCTCCTGTTATGCCAGAGGACGAGCAGCGCAGGTTAGAGAGGTTTGGTAGACTTCATCCTCCGACTTTTAGTGGTGTAGAGGGCGAGGATGCCCACGGTTTCTTGGACAAGTACCAGAGGATGCTTCGGACCGCGGGTATTTTGGAGACTAGTGGGGTCTCGTTTACTACCTTCCAGTTCTCCGGGGCTGCACTTAGTTGGTGGGAGGCTTACGAGAGGCGTAGGCCAGTTGGAGCAGTGCCCCTTTCTTGGCAGCAGTTCTTCGATCTCTTTCTGGAGAAGTTTGTACCTGAGTCTCGCCGGGAGGAGCTGCGCAGGCAGTTTGAGCAGCTTTGTCAGGGCGACAGATCTGTTTCACAGTATGAGATGCGGTTTTACGAGTTGGCTCGTCATGCGATCTGGTTGGTTCCCACAGATTGAGAGAGGATCAAGAGTTTTATAGATGGCCTCGGTTATCAGCTTCGGTTGCTTATGACCAAAGAAAGAGTGTCTGGTGCTACCTTCGATGACGTTGTGGACATAGCTCGACAAATTGAGATGGTTCGTAGTCAGGAGAGGTTCGAGAGGGAGGCTAAGAGGACTCGTGGTAAGGGTGGATTCAGTGGTACTCATCATGGGGCCCAGTTTCAGCACGCCAGCGGCCGTATATTCAAGCATGCTCAGTCAGCTCGCCCAGTTTATCATGGGGCATCATCGGGCCATGGTTCTCACAGCTCTCATTAGGGCTATTCATCACTTAGTGCCCTTCCAGCCCAGATTTCGTCCCGTGCTCCATCAGTTCAGGGCTCTTCCATGCCAGGTTCTTCTGCTAGTCATCCCGGTGCTAGGGGTTCCCTTCAGTCCCCGTCTCTAGCACCAGGGAGTTGTTATGAGTGTAGAGAGTTGGGGCATATGTGGAGGCAATGTCCTCGTCGTCTTGGGGGTCCGTCTCAGCAGAGGAGCCAGCCATCGACTTCAGCACCAGTTACTTCACCACCCACCCAGCCAGCTAGGGGTGGAGGACAGTCAGCTAGGGGTTGCCCTAGAGGGGGAGGTCAATCAGGTGTTGGTCAGGCCCGTTTCTATGCACTCCCATCCAGACCCTATGCTATTGCTTCAGATGCTGTGATTACAGGTATCGTCTCGGTTTGTCACAGAGATGCCTCTGTGTTATTTGATCCTGGCTCCATTTTTTCCTATGTGTCATCATGTTTTGCTCATTATTTGGATATGCCCCGTGAGTCTCTTGTTTCATCTATTCATGTATCTACTTCGGTGGGCGATACTGTTGTTGTAGACCATGTATATCGGTCGTGTGTGGTGACCATTGAGGGTTTGGAGACTCGAGTGGATCTACTGTTGCTTTCTATGGTCGATTTTGATGTGGTATTGGGCATGGATTGGTTATCTCTGTGTCGTGCTATTTTGGACTGTCATGCTAAGACAGTGACGTTAGTGATGCCGGGTGTGCCACGGATTGAATGGCAAGGTTTGATTGATTTTGTCCCCAGTAGGGTGATTTCATATCCGAAGGCCCAGCGGATGGTTGGGAAAGGTTGTCTTTTATACTTAGCTTTCGTGAGGGATGTCAGTGCAGAGACTCCTACCATTGATTCGTCCTGGTAGTGAGGGACTTTCCGGATGTGTTTCCTGTAGACCTGCCGGGCTTGCCACTGGACAGGGATATTGATTTTGGTATTGATTTGGTGCCGGGCACTCAGCCCATTTCTATCCCACCGTATCGTATGGCACCAACGGAGTTGAAGGAGCAGCTTTAGGAACTCCTTGATAAGGGGTTTACTCGGCCTAGTGTGTCGCCTTGGGGTGTGCCAGTTCTGTTTGTGAAGAAGAAGGACGGTACGATGAGAATGTGCATTGATTACAAGCAGTTGAACAAATTTACATCCAAGAACAAGTATCCTTTGCCTCGTATTGATGATTTATTTGACCAGCTTCAGGGGGCGAGAGTGTTCTCCAAGATTGATCTCCGTTCAGGGTATCGCCAGTTGAAGATCAGGGACTCGGACATTCTTAAGACAGCTTTCAAGACCCGATATGGTCATTATGAGTTCCTTGTGATGTCTTTCGGGCTGACCAATGCCCCAGCAGCGTTCATGCATTTGATGAACAGCGTGTTCCGGCCTTATCTCGACTCATTCGTCATTGTATTCATTGATGATATTCTGGTATACTCGCGTATTCAGGAGGAGAACGCGGAGCATTTGAGAGTGGTATTGCGGTGGTTGAGGGAGGAGAAGCTTTATGCAAAGTTCTCCAAGTGTGAGTTTGGGCTTAGTTCAGTGGCTTTCTTGGGGCACGTGATATCCAGCAAAGGTATTCAGGTTGATACGATGAAGATAGAGGCAGTTCAAAGTTGGCCCAGGCCGTCCTCAACCATAGAGATTTGCAGCTTTCTTGGTTTGGCGGGTTATTACCGTCGGTTCATTCAGGGATTTTCATCTATTGCATCACCCTTGACCAAGTTGACTCAAAAGGGTGCGCATTTCATGTGGTCGGATGAGTGTGAGGCGAGCTTCCAGAAGCTCAAGACTGCCTTGACCACAGCTCCAGTGTTAGTTTTGCCATCAGCTTCAGGTTCATATACAGTGTATTGTGATGCTTTGAGAGTTGGTATCGGGTGTGTGTTGATGCAGGAGGGTAGAGTGATTGTTTATGCTTCTCGACAATTGAAGCCCCATGAGACGAACTACCCTGTTCATGATCTAGAGTTGGCTGCCATTGTTCAGGCACTGAAGATTTGGAGGCATTATCTGTATGGTGTGTCTTGTGAGGTGTTTACTGATCATCCTCCAACACTTGTTCAAGCAGAAGGATCTCAATTTGAGGCAGCGGAGATGGTTGGAGCTGCTAAAGGACGATGATATCACTATCTTGTATCATCCGGGGAAGGCCAATGTAGTGGTCGATGCCTTGAGCAGGAAGGCGGTAAGTATGGGCAGTTTGGCATATATCCCTATTGAGGAGAGACCTCTAATGTTCAGGCGTTGGCAATCGGTTCGTGAGGTTGGATATTTCGTAGCCCAGTCGGGTCTTAGCTTGTGTGGTTTCTCGGTCTTCCTTGTTTGATCGCATCAGAGAGCCAGTATGATGATCCTCTTTTGCTTGTCCTTAAGGACATAGTTCAACACGACGATGCCAGAGATGTGACTATTGGTGATGATGGGGTGTGGAGGATGCAGGGCCGGATATGTGTGCCCAATGTAGACGGGCTTCGGGAGTTGATTCTGGAGGAGGCCTATAGCTCGTGGTATTCCATCCATCCGGGTGCCGCGAAGATGTACCAAATCTGAGACAGCATTATTGGTGGAGAAGGATGAAGAAGGATATAATGGAATTTGTAGCTCGGTGTCTCAATTGTCAGCAGGTGAAGTACGAGCATCAGAGACCGGGTGGCTTGCTTCAGCAGATAGATATTCCAAAGTGGAAGTGGAAGCGGATCACCATGGACTTTGTAGTTGGAGTCCTACGGATTTTGAAGAAGTTCGATGCTATTTGGGTGATTGTAGATCGGTTGACCAAGTCCGCGCACTTCATTTCTGTGTGTACTACCTATTCTTCGGAGCGGTTAGTAGAGATTTATATTCGGGAGATTATTCGCTTGCATGATGTCCCAGTTTCCATCATTTCAGATAGAGGTACTCAGTTCACATCGCAGTTTTGGAGGGCCGTGCAGTGAGAGTTGGGTACTCAGCTTGAGTTGAGCACAGCTTTTCACCCTCAGACGAACGGGCAGCCCGAGCGCACTATTCAGATATTGGAGGACATGTTGCGCGCTTGTGTCGTTGATTTTGGGGGTTCCTGGATTAGTTTCTACTGCTCGCGGAGTTTGCTTATAACAAAAGTTATCAGTCGAGTATTCAGATGGCTCCATATGAGGCTTTTTATGGGAGACGGTGTAAATCTCCAGTTGGTTGGTTTGAGCCGGGTGAGGCTAAACTTTTGGATACAGACTTGGTGCAGGATGCCTTGGACAAGGTGAAGGTGATTCAGGAGTGCCTTCGTACAGCGCAGTCGAGACAAAAGAGTTATGCTGACAGGAAGGTTCGTGATGTGTCCTACATGGTTGGGGAGAAGGTTCTATTGAAGGTTTCACCCATGAAGGGTGTTATGAGATTTGGGAAGAAGGGTAAATTGAGTCCTCGGTTCATTGGGCCTTTTGAGGTGCTTCGGAGAATTGGGGAGGTGGCTTATGAGCTGGCTTTGCCCCCTAGCTTGTCGAGTGTGCATCCGGTATTTCATATTTCTATGCTCCGGAAGTATATTGGCGATCCGTCTCATGTCTCGGATTTCAGCACGGTTCAGTTAGATAGTGATTTGACTTATGATGTGGAGCCCGTGGCTATTTTGGAGCGGCAGGTTCAAAAGTTGAGATCAAAGGATATAGCTTAAGTGAAAGTGCAGTGGAGAGGTCGTCCTGTGGAGGAGGCTACCTGGGAAACCGAGCAGGAGATGCGGAGCAGATATCCTCACCTATTTGAGGCTTCAGGTATGTTTCTTGACTCGTTCGAGGACGAATGTTTGTACAAGAGGGGGAGGATGTAACGACCCGGCCGATCGTTTCATGAGTTACCGCTCCGTTTTCCCCATTTCTGCTTCTTAATGTGTTGTTCAGTTGTATCATGTGGTATCAGGTTGGTTGTTTCAGGTTCGGAGTGGTTTAGTAGAGAAATGAGACACTTAGTCTCTTTTGAGTGAGCTTAAGTTGGAAAAGTCAACCGAAAGTTGACTTGTGAGTGAATGATCTCGGAATTTGGTTTTTATGGCTCGGATAGCTTCGTTAGATCACCTGGGACTTAGGAGTGTGATCGGAATGTATTTTGGAGGTCCGTGGTAGATTTAGTCTTGAATTGGCGAAATTGGAATTTTGGCGTTTTCTAGTTGGTAGTAAAAATTTTGATATCGGGGTCGGAATGGAAGTCCGGAAATTGGAATAAGTCTGTTGTGTCATTTGTGACGTGTGTGCAAAATTTCACGTCGTTCGGATGAGGTTTAATAGACTTTCTGATCGTTTGCGAAATTTGGAAGTTTTAATCCTTAGGCCTGAATCCGAGGGTGATTTAGTGTTTCGGCGTTGTTTTGAGTGTTCTGAGGGTTGGTACAAGTTTGAATAGTGATATATGACTGGTTCGTATGCTTGGTTGAGGTCCCGGGGACCTCGGGATGAATCCAGAGGGTTGACGGAAGATTTGGAACTTTAATGGAGCTGCAGAAAATTTTCTGCTTCTGTTGTTTCCGCACCTGCGGATTGAGGACCGCAGGTGCGATGATCGCAGGTGCGTGGAGCTATGCGCAGGAGCAAATTTTGCCGCAGGAGCGGGGGTCTGGACCGCATCTACGTGCCCGCAGGTGTGAGACCTGGGTCGCAGGTGCTGTGTCTGAGGATTTAATGAAAAACTGCAGATGCGGTTGTGTTGACCGCAAGTGTGGTCCGCTGGTGCGATAATTTGTCCCCAGGTGCGGAAATGCCTGGGCAGAAACTATATAAACCTGCCTTCGCGAATTTCAGCTTTGTTCCACCAATTTTGAGACGGGTTGAGAGCTTCTTGAGGGGATTTGAAGAGGAATTCAAGGCATAACGCTTGGAGGTAAGATTTTTGAACCCAATACTTGATTCTATGGCATTTTTTCACTGATTAGGCATGAAATTATTGGAAATTAAGGGTTAAAATTTAAGAATAAGGGCTTGCTATTGGAGAGTTTCCATTGGGAATTTGAGGGGCCATTTAGGGTCTGATTTTGATGTTACTTGATATGTATAGACTCGTGGGAGGATAAGGATTCTAGTGGTGTGATTTTTATCGAATTCCGAGACGTGGGCCCGGGGGTCGGGTTTGGCCAATTTTGGGATTTTCGATGTAATTTGTATATTTTCGCGTGGGCTTTGTTCCTTTAGCCTATTTGGATGTTATGATTCTGATTTTGGATAGATTCGGGGCGAGTTGAGGCCGATTCGAGAGGAAAAGGCATCGCGGGCTATAGTTTGGACCGGTTTGAGGTAAGTAATGATTGTAAATGTTGTCTTGAGGGTATGAAACCCCAGATTTCACATCGTTGTGCTATTTTGAGGTGACACAGATGCTAGATAATGAGCGTGGGGTCGTGCACCGTTGGGGATTGTGACTTGGTCCATCCCGTACGACTATTAAGTCGCGTATTTGAGTGGAAACTGTTTGATATTATTATAGTTTGGAAAGTATTACTATGTTTGGGGCTGAATGCCGTGTTTGGGCCTTGTGCCGACTGTTTGGACCCTTAGGGGATTTTTTCTAATGTTTCCTCACTGTTTTTGGTAATATTTACACTCAGTCATGCTATGCTTTCATTGATTTCATAATTCCGTTTTTATTTACTCCTTTCGATTTTATAAATGATATTTTGAGCTGAGTACCTGTGTTTACTGTTAGCCTGAGGGGCTTGAGTGAGTTCTGACTGAGTGAGGCCGAGGGCCTGTGTTATGAGGATATCATGGGATCGGGCTGCGCGCCGCAGCAGGTTGTACTGATTTGTGATACATGAGAGGCCGAGGGCCTGACTTATTATGCCACAAGATGGCTTGTGATAGCGCTTGGGCTGTAGGAGCCCTCCGGAGTCTGTACACCTCCAGTGAGCGCGGGTACCCAGTGTGAGTGATGTGATATTGCCCGAGGGGCTGTTGTTGTTTCATGTTGTTGCCCGAGGGGCTGATTACTGTTGCGCCCCCTTTTTCTCGCGAAATCGGGTTTATGACATTTGGGAGGATAACTCATTCCTTTTGGGAATTGGGTTTGATTTGAAGAGTCGCCACCTAATGATTAGGGTGCATTAGGACACCAAGGAGATTTGATTTGAGTAACCAGAGATTGGGTAAGGGCTTGAAATTATTCTAAGGGGAAGGTGTTAGGCACCCCTCAGAATCCACTAGTGTGGTTCCCGTCCAGGCTATTGTTGTGAATTTAGGTGCAAGTAACATGTAGGCAAATAAAAACTTCAAATAAGAGGGGGTTTCACATAATGGTTTACAAATAAACAAAGTTGGAAAGAATTAAAAGAAAGCTGATTTTTCTTAGAGGAAAGAGTTTGAAATTTTGAAGGAAACAAAGAAATAAAGGGAAAGGGGGGGGGGGGGGCGTAGGTTTATTAATAATATGGATCACCCCACACAATGCCCGGTAATCACTCCTCAATGAGGGGCTACACGTGACATTATCGCGTGGTCATCATATCCATATCTACCCTTCCCACCTCGTTAAGGTATTAAAGCGCAGAATGGTCTCGTTTACTTATTGCATGCTATTACCCGTCCCAATCCTATCAGTCCCGGAGGCATTTAGGACTACTAATCCTAAAGGGGAGGGATGTTAGGCTTATTTGTAGTGCAAAGGCAAAAATTCTAAGGCGACATACAAAACATGTATAGCAAGTTGGGGGGAAAGCACATAACAAGCAAAGGCTCAAATATACCCCCTTTAAACAAAGAAACACGTAATTAGCATGACTTACACATACTGTTTAGGGTCTGATTAACACTAAACATGAAAGAACTTAAAGGTTGGGGTAGACTGATTTATTACATAATTCAGATAGGAAGCCCGACTCAGGCCTGCCTGCTGGTTGTAGTTATTAACAGAAACTGATTTAGTTTAAAACTTTACCCTAAGGCTTGCCTAAGTGTTGGGCAAGGATCCTACAGGCATGGTATCTATTGAATTTAGGAAGCAACGAAATAACAAGGTTTGAAACATGTTGGTTAAAAGGGGTAGTCAGATTATCAAAAGAAAGGCAAGTATTAACGAAGGTTATAAGTTCTGCACCTGATAGTACCCGTTATTACCGATTTTAGCTCTATGCATGAATGAAGCGGCTCAGATTCGAGTAGGAGTTCCTATAGACATGCTTTCTACGCGTAATTGATTTTAAGCCTTTGCAGACATGGTATAAAAAATGCAGAGGACTCGTTTTTAAACCTATGAACATGATACCTAGGTGTGAGAATTTGTTTAAGACCTATGAACATGATATCTAGGTGCAGTTGAATGTTTAAGCCCTATGAACATGATATCTAGGTGCGAAAAATTTGTTTAAGACCTATGCACATGATTTCTAGATAAAAATGGATATACAGAATTCAGAAGGACCTATAGGCATAATTTCTATATGCATATGCATATGCAGATTTTCAAATACCTATAGACATGGCATCTACCCTTTATGCATACATGGTCACCCGCCCTTTTTCACTAACCATCCCCAAGTGCTTATTACAAATTATTACAGCCCAGAATAAAAAAAAAATACATCAGGAAATATAAGTATAAGTAAACCAAAGGAGAGCCTGATTCAGACTTCATGTCTGAAATATGAGGTAAACCAACTCCAAGAGATCATGATCCAAAGCCTCTCTCCTATTTGAGTGTGTCAAAGTTCCCTAAGAGCCTCAATGGGACTCCGGGCAATGCTCACACCCAGATGTATTATTAGAACAGGGATAAGTGCAGTGCGGAAGGGCCAGCCCTCAAGTGTCCAAGTTCGGAGGGAACTCAAAGGGTCCCAAGGAAAGGCTCACAAGAGGGGGGCAAAACTTAGAGACTAGGAAAGTGTGCAAGTGCAGAACAGAATGCTAAAAGGGGAAAGGGAAAGGAAACAGCCACAAATAAGCACACATAAGGGGTTCAAGGGAATAGGGAGATGGCAAAGAGCCTATTGCTTAGGCAATGGCAGACTTTTGGCATGCCCAGCAATGGAGAGTGCTAGCACACCTATAAGCCTGCCAGAACACATACTATTAGAGGCTAAGATCCCAAGGGATCAAGTTTGATTCATGGACAATAACTTGCAGTATTGTCATGCCTCAAACCATAGCTTAAACACATAGGGGGTAGGGGTTTTGATTCATAGTAGAACAGGCAGAAAGAAACCAGCATACTAGAGTAAGTGTGGAACTATACATAAGCAGTAAGTAGACATGGATATAATGATAGTAAATAAACACATTGTTGTGGTGCTGAAAACCTTAAATCAGGACATACCAGTTTCAAAAAAACAAATAGAAAGGAAGCAAGCAACAGGTCTTGTAAACAGGTCACAGTACAAGCAACAAGAGAGAATACTTTTGAGTGTAAGGGTAAGTTCAGAAAGACTACGAGTGATAGATGTTTTCTTAATGAAAGAGTCGTGTATTTATAGTGTGGAAAACATGCAGAAAATAAGGTAAGAAAACAATTAAGGAACTGGGTATTAATTAAAATCAATCAGTGCAAGACTTCCTTTAATTAAGAAATTCAGACTTAAACGGTAATGAGCAAGAAAATTATTTAAGGAAAGAGATCAAACAAGCATCTTGTGAAAAGTAGGCAATTAGGGGTAAATACATAGGAGTTTATTTAAGGTCAGAATTTTGAAATACACGGTTACATAAATAAGGTAGAAAATCAATTAGTAGATAGTAAATCAAGGAGTCTGAGATTTGTAATCACTGGTCCATGAATGAACCAAGTGCGAAAAGCTAAGGAAAGTTTTTGACTTAAATTGAGTAACAGGGAAATCAGCAAACAAGGAAAGAAATCAATCAAACTTATACAAACGAAGTCTGAAACTAATCAAAATTGAAAGCTATTTTAGAGGGGAGTTCAGCACATATAAAAAGCACACAAACGTGCTAAGCTGAATTTAGGGCAAAGAAAACGCCATGCCATTGCAAAAATGGTAGTCACATAGGTCAGCAATGTAGAAGAGAGATAGTATCAAATAGCATACAAAGGGTCCAGTATAAGGACCTTAGAAGAGTTTAGTAGAGAATCAGAATTTCTTAAAGAAACAGAGGTTGAAACAAAGATTTCAAGACTCAGTTGAGCAACAGATGAAACAAATTCAGAGATTCGAAATAGTTAGGGTTTCTGAAATCCAACAATTTCAAAGATGAGGAGCAAGCATATCACATAGCCAATGGTCTCAAAACTCGAATGAACCCCCAAATTCCAGGGTTTTTACCGTCAATCGAGTGCAGAGATGAGAGGACAAGTAATCAAGGAAAAAGATACTAATCAAAACAGGTTCAGAGGTCTCAGAAAGGAACTGAGACCTTTAACATGCTCTTTCAGTAGCAGGAACTCATGAGAAGCATAGTAAAAGAACAACATGCGAAACACAGTAGAAGAACTCAAAGAAACATAGTAGAAGAAACTACTAAGAAACAGTAGGAGAAACGTATAAAGAAGCATAGCAGAAGAAACTTAATAAGAACACAGTAAGAGAAACATATAAAACACAGTAGAGGAAACTGATAAGAACATGGTAGAAGAATCTTAACAAGAAACGTAGTAGAAGAAACACACAAAGAACACAGTAGAAGAAACATAGTAGAAGAAACACACAAGAGAAAAAAGAAAATCAGAGAAACATCTAAATAGCTCAGAACCCTAGATCGAAAAAAAAATATAATGGTTTTGAAAGCATAGTTTTTGAAAGAAATATCAAGAAATCATTTGAAAGTTAGGGAAAACGCGGATCTAGCACAGATTTAAAGAAAACAGAAGAACCTCAAAAGCTAGGGTTTCAGAGGAACCCAAACGGTGGGAGAGGCTTGGATAGTCGTTGATCTAAAAAGGAGGGGTTGAGGTCAGGCTCGAATAGACATGGCTTGCCGGAGCAAGGCCGGAGATGGCCATAGAACTTGAATTAAGCAAGGTCTGGACCCAGCTTCCTCGTGGTCAGGCCTTGAAACTTTAGCAACCAAGCGTGTAGGAACCATAGAAGGCTGGTAGGTGGTGAAACCACCATGGATTCAGGCCAGGAGGTGGCCGGAGAAGGCGAGTGAAGCTCATCAGAGCGGAGGGGAAAGGGGAAGGTTCTAGAGAGAACCAGAGATAGAGAGATAGAGATAAGAGTCGGTCGAGTGAGGAATGAGAGGGGTTTGGGGGGGGGGGGTTGTTTGTTTAGTTTGGTAAGAACGAATCTGGATCGTTGATCAAAATTGATCAACGGCCAAGATTTAATCCGGATTGGGTCGGGTAGATTTAGGATTTGGGCTTGGGTCTTTGGTCTGGTGTAATTAGGGGATATGGGCTGGTTTAATTAGGCTAGATTAGAAAGCCAAATCTGGCTATAAGTTAAACAGCCCTTTTTTCCCATTTAATTTATAGAAAATAGTAAATAAATTTTTGAAAAATTAATTGAAAGCACTAAAAATATTTATAATATAATTATCAATTTAAAAATATAAAATCCCATTTTACAAACATGAGACGAATTTAAACCTAAAAATGGCTAATACTGCAATTATACAATTTTATCCTTAAAACATAATAAATAAATTTGTAAAGTATGTAATAAATATCTTAGCTATATTTTAGTATTAGCACGAGAATCCAATAAATGAATCACCAAAAATGATAATTTTGGGGACAATTATTGGGTTTTTCTTGATAAAATAGGGCAGTAAATTGGTTTAAAAATCTTTGAAAAGTTAAGGAAAAATGATGTAACCTTGGGATATACTTATATATGCATATATAGGCTATTTTGAAGGTACTTTTCATATTATAAAAAAAATACAGGGAAAAATTGGGTATCAACAGCTGCCCCTCTTTACCCGGGAAGGATGAAAGAGTTGTCGGGTAAAGATATGATGGCCAATTTTGACCGAACAAAATGGTTTGAAGAGGTTTGGCCGTGCTCTAGCTTCTGAGCTGCCTACATATCCCTGGTCTTGCTTTTTATGATTACATCGGCAATAATCCGGCAAAAGGGGGATTATTCAGAGCGGGCTCAATGGATAACGGGGATGGAATAGCGGTTGGATGGTTAGGGCACCCTATCTTTAGAGATAAAGAAGGGCGTGAACTTTTTGTACGTCGTATGCCTACTTTTTTTGAAACATTTCCGGTCGTTTTGGTAGATGGCGATGGAATTGTTAGAGCCGATGTTCCTTTTAGAAGGNTGAATGTTGTCTTTGGACGGTTAGGATGACGTCCTCAGACCATGATGTCCTGGGCCATGAAGCGTATAATAATAAAGGATTCGCAGGCCATGAAATGATGCTCTCGGGCTATGAGGATGATGCCTCCGAACCATGATGCCTTTGAATAATGATATGCAAAAGATTAAAGGTATCCTCAGGCCATGGCATGGTGTTCTCGGGCTATGCAAATGGTGCCTCTGAACAATGACGCCCTCGGATAATTTTGCGATCTTTCAGCCCATGAGATGCAGTGTTTGGCGATCTTTCAGCCCATGAGATGCAATAGGTGGCGATCTTTCAGCCATGCAAATGTAAATAAGGTGGCGGTCTTTCAGCCATGCGAATGTAAATGAAGTGGCGATCTTTCAGCCATGCAAGCGTAAATAAAGTGGCGATATTTCAGCCATGCAGATGTAAATGAAGTGGCGATATTTCAGCCATTCAAGCATAAATGAATTGGCGATATTTCAGCCATCCAGATGCAGATGGAGACAGTGTTTAGTCTCGGAAGGCAGAATGGTAGCCTTATGCAATGCAGGAAATACAGATGGAGACAGTGTTGTCGCTCCCCCTTTTTCTCGCGAAATCGGGTTTATGACATTTGGGAAGACAACCCGTTCCCCTTTTGGGAATTGGGTTTTGGATTGAAGAGTCGCCACCTAATGATTTAAGTTCTTTAGGACACTAAGAAAGGTTTGAGTCAAGTAACCAGAGATTGGGTAAGGGCTTGAAATTATCCCAAGGGGAAGGTGTTAGGCACCCCTCAGGATCCACTAGTGTGGTTCACGGCCAAACTATTGTTGTGAGTTAAACACAAATAACACATAGGCAAGTAAGAGTTTCAAATAAGAGGGGATTTTCATGTAATGGTCAGAAATAAATAAAGTCCGAAAGAACTAAAGAGAGTTGATTTTCTTAGAAGAAATGGTTTTAAAAGATTTAAAAGAAACAAAGAACAAAGGGAAAGGGGGTCCTAGGTTTATTAATAATATGGATCACCCCACACAACATCCGGTAATCACTCCTCAATGAGGGGATACACGTGATGTTATCGCGTGGTCATCATATCCATATCTACCCTTTCCCACCCCATTAAGGTATTAAAGCGCGGAATGGTCTCGTTTACTTATTGCATGCTATTACCCGCCCCAATCCTATCAGCCTCGAAGGTACTTGGGACCACTAATCCTAAAGGGAGGAGATATTGACTTATTTGTGGTTTCAAAAGTTTAAATACTAAGGCGACAGGCAAAAAACACATATAGCAAATTTGGGGAAAAGCACATAAACAAACAAAGGCTCAAATACACCTCCTTTAAACAGAGAAAAGCAAGTAGTTAGCATGACTTACACATACTGTTTAGGGTCTGATTAAAACTTAAAGGTTAAGGCAGACTGATTTATTACATAGTTAAGATAAGAAGCGCGAAGCAGGCCTACCTGTTGGTTGTAGCTAATAAAAATCTGATTTGGTTTATAAAATTTACCCTATGGTTTGCCTAGGTGTTGGACGAAGATCCTATAGGCATGATATCTACTGATTTAAGAAACAATGAATTAAACTGAATACATACTGATTTAAGAAAAGTTATTAAAGAATGGTGAGTTTTAGCAAAAGATCATAAGTTCTGCAACTGGTAAAGCATTATTACTGGTTTTAGACTTATAAGCGAGTGAGGCGATCCAGATTTGGTTAAAGCTCCTATAGGCATGCTTTCTATGCGTTTGTTGACTTTAGAACACTTTTACAGACATAGAGAAACGCAGAAATCCTACAAATATGATATCTAGGTGTTGTATTTTATATGAACATGATATCTAATTGCAATTGATTATTTAGGGCCTATAAACATGTTTGCCTAATGAAAGTGGATATGCAAGATTCAGAAAGACCTATAGGCATATTTTCTATATGCATATATAGAATTCTGATTTCGAATAATATTACACATGGCATCTATATGAGAGAATGCAGGATCCCTATAGACATGGTATCTATATATGAGAGAATGCAGGATTCCTAAAGACATGTTATCTATATATGAGAGAATGCAGAAATTCAGAAACTCCTATAGACATGGTATCTATATATGAGAAAATGCAGGATTCCTAAAGACATGTTATCTACCCTTTGCATACATGGTTACCCCTCCCTTTTCCACTAGCCATCCCCGAGAGTTTATTATAAAATTATTACAGCCCAGAAAAAGAAGTAAAGAAAATTCATCAGAAATTAAAAAAGGTACAACCAAGGAGAGCCTGATTCAGGCTTCCTGTCTGAAGTATGAAGTAAACCAACTCCAAGAGATCATGATCCAAAGCCTTTCTCCCATTTGGATGTGTCAAAGTTCCCTAAGAGCCTCGAAAAGGACTCCGGGCAGTGCTCACACCCAAATGCATTACCATATTAAGACATAGTGCAGTGTGGAAGGGCCAGCCCTCAGGTGTCCAAGTTCAGAGGGAACTCAAGGTCCCAAGGCAAGGCTCACAAGAGGGGGGAAGAACTTAGGGACTAAGAGAGAGTGCAAGTGCAGAAGTGGAATTCTGAAGGGGGAAAGGGAAAAGGGAAATAGCTTAAATCAGTACACATAAGGGTATAGGAAATGGGGAGTTGCAAGAGGCAAAAGTAGACTGGTGGGTATACCCAGCAATGGGAGATGCTGGTACACCCTTAGGCCTGTTAACACATATTGTTTAGAGGTTAAGATCCCCATGGATCAAACTTAATTCATGGACAACAACTTACATTGCCATGCCTCAAGTCATAACTCAAAACACATAGGGGTAATAGGGGGTAGGGATTCATTACAAACAAAAATAAAGGAATCAACATGCTAGTTTAAATATTTAACTCTGCAGCAGCAGTAAAGTAGACATGGATACAAAAACTGCAAATAAACACATTGTGATGATGCTGAAGCTTAAATTAGGACATACCAGTTTCAAAGAAACAAATAGAAAAAAAGCAATGGGTCTTGTGAACAGGCCACAGTGCAGGCAAAGAGAGAATACTATTATGAGTAAGTATGAGTTCAGAAGAGGTTGTTAATTGTGAAGTGAAGGATTGTCAATCGTGTGTGCTGTATGTTAAAGAGTCGTGCATTTATAGTGTTGAAAACCAGGCAGAAATAAGGTAAGAAAATAGTTAAGGAACTGATTGTCAATTAAGCATCAATTACACAAGACTTCCCTTTAATTAAGGGATTCAGATTCAAACGGGTAAAACTATTTAAGGAAAAAAATTGAATAAGCTTTTGTGCAAAGCATGCAATCAGGGGTAAATACATAGGGGTTTTAATAAAGGGAAGAATTTTGAAATACACGGTTAAAACAAATAAGGTAAGGATCCATCAGTATTCAGTAAATCAAGGGGGATAGAGATTTTGTAAGCATTGGTCCACGAATGAACCAAGTCAGAAAAAGCTAAGGAAAACTTTTGACTCAAATCGAGTAAACAGGGAAGTCAGCAAACATAGAAAGAAAATCAATCAAACTTATACAAAGAAAGTCAGAAACCAATCACAATTGAAAGCCATTTGGAAGGGAAGTTCAGCACATATAAAGAGTACACAAGTATCAGGCATGCGAGGCTGAATTTAGGATAAAGTGAAAGTGTCATGCAATTTCAAAAATAAGTAAGTGGTAGACTATGGTAGTTCAACGATAGCACGCGGAAAAGGGGTCAAGTAAAGGCCTTATAGAGTTTAGCAAAAGTCAAAATCATATCAAGAAACAAAATTGAGGCAATGACTTTGAAACTTAACGAAGCAGTAGATGAAACAACTCTAGGAACTCAAATAGGCCCAAAGATTAGGTTTTTTTTTGAAATCAAGCAAGTTCAGGGTCGAAGCACAAGCAAGTCACATAGCCAATAGTCTCAAAACTCGGAAGAACCTCCAAATTCTAGGGTTTCTATAATCGAGAGCAGAGATGAGAACAAGTAAATCAGGCATAAGTACTTAACGAAATACATTTGGAAATCTTAGAAAGGAACTGAAACCTTTAAAAAGCATCTCTCAGTAAAAGAAACTCATGAGAAACATAGTAAAAGAACAATATGCGAAACAACAGTAGAAGAACTGGTAGAAGGAACAAACAAGAGCATGGTAGGAAAATCTTAACAAGAGCACAGTAGGAGCAACATAATAGAAGAGATTTTAACAAGAACACAGTAGGAGAAACATAGTAGAAAACACACAAGAGAAGAAGAAAATCAGAGAAACACACAAGAAAATCAGAGAAACATAACTCAAAACCCTAGATCGGAATATAAAGGTTTTGAAAGCATGACTTTTGAAAAATATCAGAAAATCGTTTAAAAGCTTAGGGAAAGCATAGATCTGGAACAGGTCTAAAGATATCAGCAAAACAAAGCTAGGGTTTCCAGAGGAACCCAAATGGTGAGAAAGGCTTGGATCTAAACAGGAGGAATTAAGGCCAGGCTCGAACAGACACAGCTTGCCAGAGCAAGGCCGGAGATGGCCGTGAAACTTGAATCGACAGAGGTCTGGACCCAGCTCTTCGTGGTCAAGTCATGAAAATTCAACAACCAAGCGTGAGGAGCCATAGGAGGATGGTGGGTGGTGAAACCACCATAGATTCAAGCCAGGAGGTGGCCGGAGAAGGTAAGTGAGACTCATCGGAGCTGAAGGGGAAGGGGGGAAGGTTCTAGAGAGAACCGGAGGTTAGAAAGATAGATACGAGTGAGGCAAATGATGGGTTTGGGGGGGGGGGTCGTTTGGCTTAATTAGGTAAGAATGAATCTGGGCCGTTGATCAAAATTGATCAACAGCCAAGATTTAATCCGGGTTGGGTCGGGTAGATTTAGGGTTTGGGCTTGGGTCTTTGGGCTGGTTTAATTGGGGTTGGGTATTGGGTTTAATCAGAAATGGGCTGGGAATTGGGGGTTAGATTTAGGCTAAATTTGAAAGCCAAATTTGGCTATACGTTAAATAGCCCTTTTTCCCCATTTAATTTATAAAAATAGTAAATACATTTGTGAAAACTAATTGAAGGCACTAAAATGATTTATAATATATAATTAACAATTTAAAAATATAGGACTTAATTTTAGGAATATAAAACATAATTGAATCTTAAAATGGCTAATATTGCAATTATATGCAATTTAGCTTAAAAATACTAAATAAATTTGTAAAAATATGCAAAATTATCTTAGCTATATCTTAGCGTAAATATAAAATTCCAATAAATGAATTACCAAAATAATAATTTTGGAAATAATCATTGGGTTTTTATGGATAAAAAAGGGAAATAAATCAGTTTAAAACCCTTAAAAATTATGGGAAAAATAGTAAAATGCTTGGACATACTTATATACACATATATATGCTATTTTTAAAGATATTTTGCATATAAAAATATACAGGGAAAAATTGGGTGTCAACAGCTACCCCTCTTTACCCGGGAAGGATGAAAGAGTTGTCGGGTAAAGATATGATGACCAATTTTGACCGGACGAAATGTTTTGAAGAAATTTGGCCGTGCTCTGGTTTCTGAGTTGCCTACGTATCCCTGGTCTTACAGGAATCATGCCATATGTAGTTCGGGATCCGTCGGCGGAGTATGCCGATGGAGACTCCTCAAGAACGGATGCAATATTCAGGCTGGGATGAATGGTTAAGGTCTAATAGGGCTGCGGGAACTGGAGCGAGATTGCTCCTGCCGAGATGGCCGTTGCTTGCCGGTTTACCTGCATATAAGCAATACGAGCATATATTGTGCACAAATTTAAACGTGATACAAATTCCCGTTGGACCATGAATGTTGTAGTCGGACGGTAAGGATGACGTCCTTAGACCATGACGTCCTGGGCCATGAAGCGTGTAATAAAGGATTCGCAGGCTATGAAATGATGCTCTCGGGCTATGAGAATGATGCCTCCGAACCATGATGCCTTTGAATAATGATATGCAAAAGATTAAAGGGATCCTCAGGCCATGGCATGGTGTTCTCGGGCTATGAAAATGGTGCCTCTGAACAATGATGCCTTTGGACAATTTGGCGATCTTTCAGCACATCAGATGCAGTAGTTGGCGATCTTTCAGCCCATGAAATGCAAATAGGTGGCGATTTTTCAACCATGCAGATGTAAGTAAAACGGCACTCTTTCAGCCATGCAAACGTAAATGAAGTGGCGATCTTTCAGCCATGCAAATGTAAATAAAGTAGCGATCTTTCAGCCATGCGAATGCAGATGAAGTGGCGATCTTTCAGCCATGCAAATGTGAATGAAGCGGCGATCTTTCAGACGTGCAAGCGTAAATAAAAACGGCGATCTTTTATCCATGCAGATGTGAATGAAGCGGCGATCTTTCAGTCGTGCAAGCGTAAATAAAAACGCGATCTTTCAGCCATGTAGATGTAAATAAATTGGCGATCTTTCAGCCATGCAAATGCAGATGAAGTGGCGATCTTTCAGCCATGCAAATGTGAATGAAGCGGCAATCTTTCAGCCGTGCAAGCGTAAATAAAAACGGCGATCTTTTAGCCATGCAGTTGTGAATGAAGCGGCGATCTTTCAGCCGTGCAGATGTAAATAAAGTGGCGATCTTTCAGCCGTGCAAATGTAAATGAAGTGGCGATCTTTCAGCCATGCAAACAGATGGAGACTGTGCTTAGTCTCGGAAGGCAGAATGGTAGCCTTATGCAATGCAAGAAATGCAGATGGAAACAGTGCTTAGTCTCGGAAGGCAGAATGGTAGCCTTATGCAATGCAAGAAATGCAGATGGAGACAGTGCTTAGTCTCAGAAGGCAAAATAGTAGCCTTATGCAATGCAGGTGATGCAGATGGAGACAGTGCTTAGTCTCGAAAGACAGAATGGTAGCCTTATGCAAGATATAAATGGTAATAGAGTTTTCTTAGCTGATTGCGATATTGTGGCTGCTGGGGATATTGCGTGCGGATAGCAACTGTGAATAGGTGTGATGGTTCTGAGAGTTGTGTTCCTGAACAATATGAGTGTATAATATGTTTGATGATTTTGCGGACCCGAGGTGCCTGCATCCAAAGAAAAAATCTGTGAAGTTTTTGTAAAGGGGAAAGGTATAGTTCGTATCTCCCGCTGACTGCATTGACCTGCTCGGCTCATGTCTCGGTCGATATGCGTATGTATTATTGGGGTAGACATTTGCTAAACACAAAGCGATTCGATAATAAACATGGCATGAGTTTGTAAAAAGATATGACATAAGTTATATAGTTAAGAGAAATAGCTTTTTTTAGAATGAAACCAACGACTGTGACGTGGTTCAGGACGTTGCACCTCTCCTGCTACGTAATTTTGAGGGCCTCCTCAAAATTCTCCCCAGTTTAATGGTTTGATTTTTCTGACTGCTGCTCGCGATGATCGGCTAGAATTACTTCGGAATTTGAGGGTCCTCCTCAAAATTCTTGCCCCAGTTTTCCAATTTCGGGGGGAGAAAATTTTTATTGATTGTGACCCAAAACCCATAAGGCTGCCTACGTTTCCGCTCTTAAACGGGGAATTCAGGTCAAGACGTAGTTCAAATTACATCATATAGGAAAACGTAAGATTATCACATAGTAGCGCTTGATTACATCTGGAATTTGATCGGGTTTTGGCCAAAACTTCTCCGTCCATTTCTGCAAGTATGAGGGCTCCTCCTGTTAGAACCCGGTGAACCATGCATGGACCCTCCAGTGGAGAGAATTTCCCTTTGGCTTCATCCATATGCGGAAAATTTTCTTTAACACCAGCTTCCCCGGTGTGAACTTGTCTCGACTTGAACTCATCTTGTTGAAGGCATCGGATCCTTCTGTTCTGATAAAGCTGACCGTGGCAAACTGCATTCATTCTCTTCCAATCTATAAGAGCTAGCTGCTCGTAACGACTTTTCACCCACTCTGCATCGTCGAGTTCTACTTCCTGCATGATCCTTAAGGAGGGAATTTCCACCTCGGCGGAATGGACTACCTCCGTACCATAAACCAGCATTTAGGGGGTTGCCCGTTGATGTGCGGACTGCTGGTGTGGTACCGCCAATAAAGCAGAATGATAGCTTTTCGTGCCACTTTCTTATGCTTTTCTATCATTTTTTCCTTAGTATTTTCTTAATATTCTTGTTGGCGTGCCTTACGGCTCCGTTCATCTGAGGCCTGTAGCTGTCTAGAATTTCTTGTGTCTGAATCTTTGAAAGGTTTTCATCACATGGCTTTCATTAGGTCACTGTTTGAGGTTGGAGCCACTATCAGTTAATGATAGACTCTGGAATGTCCGAACCGCAAATGATATGGTCGCGGACGAAGTCTTGCCACGACTTTCTTGTTTACTGCTTTGTATGATGTTGGTTCAACCCATTTGGTTGAAATAATCAAATTGCCACTAGGATTACACCTGTGTCCGTTTGATGCGGCAGGTTCAATTTGTTCCGAAACATCCATTCCCTAGGCGCGCAACGGCCATGGAAGCTTGTTGCATTAAGCCGTTTTGGGGGTACTTTTGATCATGTCTGCATGTATCTGATAGTGATGGCACCGACAACTGGATGCAGTCTATCTCCATAGTCATCCAAAAGTAGCCAGCCCGGAGTATCTTCTTGCTACAAACAAAACCGTTCATATGTGCGACCGCAGGTCCGGCTTGAATTTCCTCTAACAGCCTGGATGCTTCTTTTGCATCGACACACCTTAATAATCCCAAATCAGGATCCTCCTAATAGGATTCCTCCGCTGTGAAAGAAATTTATTGGAACAACCTTCGAAGTGTGCGCTTCTGATAGTGTTTGCAACGTTCTGGGTATTCTCCTTTTGCCAAATATTCATTGATTTATCATGAGAACACAAGGTTTTCCATCCTATTCTTCTTTTCGAGACAGAAGCACAGTAAGCTGTGGCTCGATCTATGGATCTTCATGGAATGGGATCCAATGACAGTTCTCTTGCCGGATAGTGTGTATCATGAGAATGACAGGGTAGCCAACGCATCGGTGCGGAAACTGCGTTCTTGTATTCTGGGAACACTGTTCGAACATTTGTCTTTTCTGAGACTACTATACCGTCAACAATGTACTTGATAGATGCAATAACGGATGTATCTTAGTTCTTGGTTGCCCATTCTTCTCGAAAACTTGGTGTTACGAGCAGATCTGAAAATACTCTCTCTT
>NW_017671711.1:146604-153845 GCF_001879085.1 Nicotiana attenuata | reverse complement strand
AGATACACGCCTCGTATTCAGCCATGTTATTGGTGCAATAGAAACAAAGTTGAGCAGTGACAGGGTAGTGTTGCCCTGTCTCAGAAATCAGTACTGCTGCTATCCCGACACCCTTGGCGTTGGCAGCTCCATCAAAGAACAATTTCCATCCTGGCTTCTCGACTTGTTCTAAGTCTTCAACATGCATTATCTCCTCGTCAGGGAAGTATGTTTTCAAAGGTTCATATTCATCATCAACTGGATTCTCGACCAAATGATCAGCCAGTGCTTGTGCTTTCATTGCAGTCCGGGTCACGTAGACAATATCGAACTCCGTAAGCAAGATTTGCCATTTCGCCAGCCTCCCTGTGGGCATGGGCTTCTGAAAAATGTACTTCAACGGGTCCAGCCGAGAGATGAGATAGGTGGTATAGGCTGACAAGTAATGTTTCAACTTCTGCGCTACCCAGGTTAAGGCACAACACGTCCTCTCAAGTTGAGTGTACTTTACCTCATATGATGTGAACTTCTTGTTGAGGTAATAAATTGCCTGCTCTTTCCTTCCTGTGATGGCATGCTGCCCCAGTACACAACCAAAAGAATTATCCAACACGGTCAGATAAAGGATCAAGGGTCTTCCCGACTCCGGCGGGACCAACACAGGTGGACTAGCCAAATACTCCTTAATCTTNCTGAGGGGGGTAGGGTTGGGTTCAGACAATTTTATACTAAGTTCAGGCCAGTTCCGGACCGTTCGATCTACTGAGATCAACGGTCCAGGTCAATGGGACAAAAACGGTGTCGTTTTATTGTTAGGTGGAAACGGACCGGGTTTTGGAATGGGTCTGGACTGGGTCCACGGGTTTCGGGGGGAGATTTCCTTGGGCTGGCCCAATTTATTGGGTCTTTATGAATGAGACCCAATTTCTTTGATTTCCCTTTTTTTTTCTTTTTAAATTTTTTTTCAAATTAAATCCTAATAAAATCATTCTACCAAATTAAATTAATTAGTCCTAAATGACAATTATCACAAATAATTAAATGTAAAAGAAAGACTACTACCATTCCAGAATTAAAATTGAAACGAAAGCAAACTATTTTTGTGATCTTTGTACTTTTGTAAACTCTTAATTACTAACTAATTCCTAAAATATGTAAAATTAAACCCTAAACGCAATGCATATATGTTATATTTTTATATGAATTAAAAATGTACACACAAATGCAAGCAAATAACAGAAAATGCCACAAAATCAACAATAATTAATAATAAAAGGAAATTATTTTGTTTGAAATTATGGGAGTAATCCATATAGGGCAAAAATCACGTGCTCACAGCTGCCCCTCTTTGCTCGGAAACACGAAGAGTTTTCGTGCAAAGATAAGTGAGCAAATACGAGTGATTTTTGCCCGTTTGGATACTCCGTGTGAAGCATTTTTTAAAAAGTTTGACCGCACCCTGCTTCTGAGGTTGCCTACATATCCTTGGCTAGAAAGGAATCAGGTCAGTGTAGTTCGGGAAGTTTTGGTAGCTGGGACTACCGGGAGCTGTGGTTTCACTGTTGCTGCTGCTGCTCCTACTTACTGAACCCCCTTATTACACCGTGTCAAAATAAAAAGAAGCTAGACTAAACTATGGTCTATGAATTACAAAACCTATCTATGTCTTCAAACTTGATCTTGTATTTCTTGTTGCCTTGTTGTCTTGTAATCTCCCGGCGACATCCTTTTGTTGCTGCCTTGAATTGTGATCTGAGATGTTTTGCCCTTTCTCCAGGTGGCTGCCTGACTGCTGACTACACTTCGAGATGTTTTCCTTTCTCCGGGTGATGCTTGACCGCTGAACTCGAACGTATTCCCTGCTCTCCAGGTGGGTTCCTAATTGCTGTACTGAACGGTATTCCTCTGTTCTTCAGGCGGGCTCCTGATTGCTGAAACTTGAATAGTAATACCTCTATTCTCCAGGTGGGCTCCTGACTGCTGAAACTTGAAATGTATGCCTCTGTTCTCCAGGCGGGCTCCTGACTGCTGAAACTTGAAACGCATTTCCTTGTTCTCCAGGTGGGCTCCTGACTGCAACAAAACAAACAAAGAAAATTTTCTGCCCCACATGGTGACTGGGTAGAGCACATTATCAAATGTTAAAAATTAAAAGCTAAAATTTGAATCGTACTTCCCTTGTTCTCCAGGTGGGCTCCTGACTGCTGAAACTTGAAAGGTATGCCTCTGTTCTCCAGGCGGGCTCCTGACTGCTGAAACTTGAAATGTGCGCCTCTGTTCTCCAGGCGGGCTCCTGACTTCAGCAAAATAGACAAAAACAAAGAAAATCTCTTGCCCCAGTTTGGTGACTGGGCATCATATTACCAGATATTAATAAGAATTTGAAAACTAAAACTTGAATTGTAATACCTCTGTTCTCCAGGCGGGTTCCTGACTGCTGAAACTTGAAATGTATGCCTCTGTTCTCCAGGCGGGCTCCTGACTGCTGAAACTTGAAATGTATGCCTCTGTTCTCCACGCGGGCTCCTGATTGCTGAAGCATGAAAAGTATTCCCTTGTTCTCCAGGTGGGCTCCTGATTGCTGAACTTGAAAAGCATTCCCTTGTTCTCCAGGTGGGCTCCTGACCGCAACGAAACAAACAAAGAAAATTTTCTGCCACAGTTTGGTGACTGGATACAGCATGTTATCAAATATTAAAAGCTAAAATTGGAATAGTACTTCCCTTGTTCTCCAGGTGGGCTCCTGACTGCTGAAACTTGAAAAGCATTCCCTTGTTCTCCAGGTAGGCTCCTGATTGCTGAACTTGAAAAGTATTCTCTTGTTCTCCAGATGGGCTCCTGACTGCAACAAAATAAACAACAAAGAAAATTTTTTGCCCCAGTTTGTGGCTGGGTACATGGGTAAGTGTTAAACTGAATTATTCTACCAACTATTACAAGAATTTGAAAGCTAAGTCCTGGCAACTTCTAATAACTATGAACCTAAGTTCCATCCTCTAGAGGTATTACCCCCACTACATTTGTTGTCTAAAAGGTCTTAAACTACTCCCCATTATCCAGGTGGGTCCTGACAACTTCTAGTTAAAAGACAGTTTTAACCTAAGCTATATCTACTGAAGGTACGACTTCCACTATATTTTGTTATCTAAGCAAACCTTACAACTGCGTCCCATTATCCAGGAGGGTCCTGTAAATCAAAATTTAAGCCTTATCTTAAGTGTGCCAATTCTACGGCTAAATTATACTATCCTACAACAGTATCTTGTTACCTAAGGAGATCTTAGAACTGTGTCCCATTATTCAGGAAGGTCCTGATCACCACTAATTAAATCCTATGTTCTTTTGGATACATTTGTGCTAAATTATGCTACTCATGCCTGTTTGGAAATTTAAACTGTCCCATTTTCCAGGAGGGTCCTGAGAGTTTCCAGTCATACCTGTTTGGGTGCTACCTTTTCTTACGGAGGTTTCTCCGCAGCCAATGAAAATTTCTGCCCCTGTTTCAATCAAAGAAAAATCTTGTCAGTTTTAACAATGTGGCTAGTTGCTGGCATTCTTGCTAGGTACATCCCTGCTGCTGGGCTTTACTCCGTCTCGCTTTCCTGGATTTGCCTTGTATCCCCTCGACTTCCTGACCGAATTTCAACCCCTTGACTCTGATGACCCAAGTGTTCTATCCCATATTGTTGTTTTTGTGCTTCTGACCCCTCTTTTGAAACTTCGCTTCTTCCCCCACAATTATCTGACCAATCCACCGATGAAACTTCCAGTAGTACTTTATGACTTACTTTGCTTTTTGACATCTTTGATATATTCTTGCCCTATCTGTACCACTAGGAAGCTGGTAGTTAGCCTTGACATTCCTTCCTTTTGTTTCGAACAGAACTGACACTGAAACATCCTAAAGATAGACCTCGAAAGAATGAAATGCAATGACCTCGAGGGTTAAAGAGAATCCGAGGACGGATGATTTGTAATGAAGAAAGAAGAGAATGAGACTTATCTGAGTGGAACAGCTGATACCATTGAGCATGCCATGCATTTTGGATTAATCAGCCCAGTCTGTCTAACCAATCAACTTTCGATTGCCATATTTGTTGTTCCGGACTTTCACAATCTGATATTCAACCGAACCCAAACCTTGCTCATCTTGCAATGTCTTGAGCAGCTTTTGACTACAGACTTGTCTCATTTGCCTGTCTGAAAAACTCGCCTTCGTCTTACGGTGCCCTTGAGGGTTTTCACCAATAAGACTCTCTCATTTTGATTTCTCTCAACTCACTTCGCCTTACGGTGCCCGTGAGGGTTTTCACCAATAAGACTCTCTCATTTTTATTTCTCTCAACTCACTTCGCCTTACGGTGCCCGTGAGGGTTTTCACCAATAAGACTCTCTCATTTTTATCATTTTCATTTTTTTTTCCTGCACCGGAGTGTTGCCCCTGATGTGAATCACTTTTACTTGCTCGTATTGGCACTTCCTGAAGATTGATCAAAAGGTCTTTCCTTGGACCATAATGTGGGCTTTTGGATAGGGTTAGAAAGAAAGGGTATCAAAGGCTCAAAACAATTCAACACGGGTTCAGAATTACAACTTTCGGAATCAGATTTCTCACAACAACCACAACTTCTGCCCCAGTTTCTTTCTTGGGGACTTTTGGATTTTTATTTCTGTGTGACTGAACCTCAGAGAAAGGCTGCCTACGTACCCTTTCGGGATCAAGTCAAGCGTAGTTTAAGACAGAGAAATTACTTTGTTGTTGCAATCTTTCCTTTTCTTCTACTTTCTTTCTTTTCTTTTCATTTCTTCTCTTTCTTTTCTTTTCTTCATTTTTCTTTTCTCTTTCTTTTTTTTTCTTTTCTTCTTCCTTTTTTTTCTCTCTCTTTTCATTCTTTCCTTTTCTCTTTTTCCTTTACTTATCTTTTACGCTTGTGTTTCTCATTTTTTCTACTGATTCCGAAAGAGGGGTATGAAAGAAAATCAATAAGGATCAAAGGGGTAACGAATGATAAAGTGTTTAGATAGCAGAACAAAATGCCTTCGTCATTTCAATCTCAAAAATATGCCAAATACAATAAAATACAATTAAGCCAAGAAATCATACATAATATCTCTTGACTCCATCAGAGTTGATAGCCATTTCTACACATTTCCCTTCCACATCTGTCAAATATAAAGCGCCATTGGACAACACTCTGGTTACAACAAATGGCCCCTGCCAGTTCGGGGCGAACATTTCTTTTGCCTCAGCCCAGTGAGGTAAGATACGCCTCAACACCAATTGCCCTACTTCGAATTTCCGCGGACGCACCTTCTTGTTATATGCTCTTGCCATTCTCTGTTGGTACAACTGACCGTGACACACTGCTGCCAATCTCTTTTCATCAATCAAACTTAGTTGTTCCAAGCGGGTTTTGACCCATTCAACATCATCAATTTCCGCCTCGGCAATAATCCGAAGGGACGGGATTTCAACCTCTGCGGGTATTACTGCCTCAGTGCCATACACCAGTGAATAAGGAGTCGCCCCTACTGAAGTGCGGATAGTAGTGCGATAACCTAAAAGGGCGAAAGGTAATTTCTCATGCCATTGCCTGAACCCTTCTACCATTTCCCGAAGTATTTTCTTGATGTTCTTGTTAGCTGCTTCGACCGCTCCATTTGCCTTAGGACGATATGGGGGTGGAATTGCGGTGCGTAATCTTAAACTGCTGGCATGTCTCTGCCATCAAATGACTGTTGAGGTTGGCACCATTGTTCGTGATGATGACCTTCGGGATCCCAAACCGACAGATGATATTCGAATGCACAAAATCGACCACTGCCTTCTTGGTCACAGATTTGAAGGTTTTTGCTTCAACCCACTTAGTGAAATAATCAATAGCTACCAAAATGAACCTGTGCCCATTTGACGCCGCTGGCTCGATCGGCCCAATGACATCCATTCCCCAAGCAACGAACGGCCATGGTGCTGACATTGTATGCAATTCAGATGGTGGAGAATGAATCAAATCTCCATGTACCTGACATTGATGACACTTGAGCACGAAACTGATGCAATCCCGTTCCATAGTAAGCCAATAATAACCTGCTCGGAGAATCTTCTTTGCCAATACATATCCACTCATATGAGGTCCGCAAACTCCCGCATGTACCTCAGCCATGATAACTGTAGCCTGTTTAGCATCCATGCATCTCAACAATCCAAGATCTGGAGTTCTCTTGTACAACACTCCTCCACTGAAGAAAAACCCGCTTGCCAAGCGTCAGATTGCTCTCTTTTGATCCCCTGTAGCTTGTGCTGGGTACACTCCAATCAGGAGGTATTCTTTGATATCATGGAACCACGGCTCACCATCAAGCTCTTCTTCCACCATATTACAATAGGCATGCTGATCTCGGACCTGAATCTGTAACGGGTCCACATAAGCCTTGTCTGGATGATGCAACATTGACGCCAAAGTGGCCAAAGCGTCGGCAACCTCATTGTGAATCCTTGGAATATGCCTGAAGTCTATTGATTGAAACCGTTGACAAAGTTCATGCAAACACTGCCGGTATGGTATGAGCTTCAAATCTCGTGTCTCCCATTCACCCTGAATCTGGTGTACCAGAAGATCCGAGTCACCCATGACCAAGATTTCCTGGACACCCATGTCTATAGCCAATCTCGGACCCAAGATACACGCCTCGTATTCAGCCATGTTATTGGTGCAATAGAAACGAAGTTGAGCAGTGACAGGGTAGTGTTGCCCTGTCTCAGAAATCAGTACTGCTCCTATCCCGACACCCTTGGCGTTGGCAGCTCCATCAAAGAACAATTTCCATCCTGGCTTCTCGACTTGTTCTAAGTCTTCAACATGCATTATCTCCTCGTCAGGGAAGTATGTTTTCAAAGGTTCATATTCATCATCAACTGGATTCTCGGCCAAATGATCAGCCAGTGCTTGTGCTTTCATTGCAGTCCGGGTCACGTAGACAATATCGAACTCCGTAAGCAAGATTTGCCATTTCGCCAGCCTCCCTGTGGGCATGGGCTTCTGAAAAATGTACTTCAACGGGTCCAGCCGAGAGATGAGATAGGTGGTATAGGCTGACAAGTAATGTTTCAACTTCTGCGCTACCCAGGTTAAGGCACAACACGTCCTCTCAAGTTGAGTGTACTTTACCTCATATGATGTGAACTTCTTGTTGAGGTAATAAATTGCCTGCTCTTTCCTTCCTGTGATGTCATGCTGCCCCAGTACACAACCAAAAGAATT
>NW_017671711.1:93693-142049 GCF_001879085.1 Nicotiana attenuata | reverse complement strand
GTTGATCATTTTGATCAACGGCCTGGATTAAACGGGGAGCCGGGCGGGTCGTTTAAACGGGCTGTGGGTCGGGTAGTTTTAGGAATTGGTCTGGACAATTGAAATTGAAATTGGGTTGGATTAGGGGTGCCAAATCTGGCCAAAACCGAAATAAAAACAGGCTAACATTTAAATAGCCATTTTCCCTTATTTACTTTATAATAAATAGTAAACTAATTTCTGGAAACAAATTAAAGGTGCTGAAATAATTAATAATATATAAATATTAAATTAAAAATACTGGAGTCAATTTTCTAAGTATAAACGCAATTAAATATTAAAATAGGCTAATATTACAATTATATGCAATTTAGCTTTAAAAATACTAAATAATTTTGTAAAAATGTGCAATAATCATACTAGCTTTTTTTTTAGTATAAATATGAGAATCCAATAAATGAATTACCAAAATGCAAGTTTTGGGAATACTTATTGGTTTTTTTGTTGATAAAATAGGGCAATAAAATTGATTTTGAATCTTTAAGAACTGAGAAAAATAATAGGGCCTTGGGACATACTTATTTATGCATATACATGCTATTTTGAAAGGTATTTTGCATATAAAAAAAACAGGGAAAAATTGGGTATCAACAGCTACCCCTCTTTACCCGGGAAGGATGAAAGAGTTGTCGGGTAAAGATAGGATGGCCAATTTTGACCGAACAAAGGGGGTTTGAAAAGGTTTGGCCGCGCCCTGGCTTCTGAGCTGCCTACATATACCTGGTCTTACAGGAATCATGCCATATGTAGTTCAGAATCCGTCGGCGGAATATGCCGATGGAGACCTTTCAAGAACGGCCGCAATATTCAAGTTGGGATGAATGGTTAAGGTCTAATAGGGCTGCAGGAAATGGAGCGGAATCGCTCCTGTCGAGATGGCCGTTGCTCGCCGGTTTACCTGCAAATAAGCAATACAAGCATATATTGTGCGTAAATTTAAACATGATGCAATTTCTCGTCGGACCATGAATGCTGTCTTTGGACGGTTAGGATGACGTCCTCAGACCATGACGTCTTGGGCCATGAAGCGTATAGTAAAGGATTCGCAGGCCATGAAATGATGCTCTCGGGCTGTGAGAATGATGCCTTCGAACTATGATGCCTTTGAATATTGATATGCAAAAGATTAAGGAATCATCAAGCCATGGCATGGCGTTCTCGGGCTATGAAAATGGTGCCTCCGAACAATGACGCCTTTGGACAATTTGGCGATCTTTCAGCCCATGAGATGTAGTATTTGGCGATCTTTCAACCCATGCAATGCAGAAGGTGACGATCTTTCAGTCGTGCAAGTATAAGATGGCGATCTTTCAGTCGTGCAAGTATATAAATGGAGTGGCAATATTTCTGCCACGCAAGTGTAAATAAAGCGGTGATCTTTCAGCCATGCAAGTGTAAATGAAGCGGCGATCTTTTAGCCATGCAAGTGCAGATGGAGGTAGAGCTTAACCTCGGAAGGCAGAATGGTAGCCTTATGCAATGCAGGAAATGCAGATGGAGACAGTGCTTAGTCTCGGAAAGCAGAATGGTAGCCTTATGCAATGCAGGAAATGCAGATGGAGACAGTGCTTAGTCTCGAAAGGCAGAATAGTAGCCTTATGCATTGCAGGAGATGCAGATGGAGACAGTGCTTAGTCTCGGAAGGCAGAATAGTAGCCTTATGCAAGAGATAAATGGTAATAGAGTTTTCTTAGCTGATTGCGATATTGTGGCTGCTGGGGATATTGTGTGCGGATAGCAACTGTGAATAGGTGCGATGGTTCTGAGAGTTGTGTTCCTGAACAATATGAGTGTATAATATGTTTGATGATTTTGCGACCGGGTGCCTGCATCCAAAGAAAAATCGTGAGTTTTGTAAAGGGGAAAGGTTAGTTCGTATCCCCGCTGACTTTGCTTGACCTGCTCGGCTCTGTTTCGGTGATATCGGTATGTATCATTGGGGTAGCGTTGCTAAACAAAGCAGTTTCGATAATAAACATGCATGATTTTGTAAAAGTATAACATAAATGTATAATTAAAATGGTTTTTTAGATGAACCGACGAGTGTGACGTGGTTCGAGACATTGCAACTTCTCCTGCTACGGAATTTTGAGGGTCCTCCTCAAAATTCTACCCCAGTTTCATGGGTTGACTTTTCTGACTGCAGCTCGTGCGACGATCGGCTGAAATTATTTCGGAATTTTGAGGATCCTCCTCAAAATTCTGCCCCAGTTTCCAATTTCAGGGGAAATGAAAATTTTATTGAATTTTGACTGAACCCATAAGGCTGCCTATGTATCCCCTCTTAAACGGGAATCAGGTCAGACGTAGTTCAAATTATGTCATATAGAAAAACATAAGATTACACATAGTAGCGCTTGACTGCATCTGAATTGATTGGTTTTGGCCAAACTTCTCCGTCCATTTCTGCAAGTATAAGGGCTCCTCCTGTTAGAACCCGGTGAACCGTGTATGGACCCTGCCAGTTAGGAGAGAATTTCCCTTTGGCTTCATCTTGATGAGGGAAAATTTTCTTTAACACCAGCTGCCTCGGTGTGAACTGTCTCGGCTTGACTCTCTTGTTGAAGGCTCTGGACATTCTGTTCTGATCAAGCTGACCGTGGCAAACTGCATTCATTCTCTTCCCATCTATAAGAGCTAGCTGCTCGTAACGACTTTTCACCCACTCTGCATCGTCGAGTTCTACTTCCTGCATGATCCTTAAGGAGGGAATTTCCACCTCGGCGGGAATGACTACCTCCGTACCATAAACCAGCATATAGGGGGTTGCCCCGGTTGATGTGCGGACTGTGGTGTGGTACCCCAATAAAGCAAATGATAGCTTTTCGTGCCACTTCTTATGCTTTTCTATCATTTTCCTTAGTATTTTCTTAATATTCTTGTTGGCGGCCTCTACGGCTCCGTTCATCTGAGGCCTGTAGGCTGTAGAATTCTTGTGTCTGATCTTGAAGGTTTCACACATGGCTTTCATTAGGTCACTGTTGAGGTTGGAGCCACTATCAGTAATGATAGACTCTGGAATTCCGAACCGACAAATGATATGGTCGCGGACGAAGTCTGCCACGACTTTCTTGGTTACTGCTTTGTATGATGTTGCTTCAACCCATTTGGTGAAATAATCAATTGCCACTAGGATACACCTGTGTCCGTTTGATGCGGCAGGTTCAATTGGTCCGATAACATCCATTCCCTAGGCGGCGAACGGCCATGGTGAGCTTGTTGCATTAAGCTCGTTTGGGGGTACTTTGATCATGTCTGCATGTATCTGATAGTGATGGCATTTCCGGACATACTGGATGCAGTCTATCTCCATAGTCATCCAAAAGTAGCCAGCCCGGAGTATCTTCTTTGCTAAAACAAAACCGTTCATATGTGGACCGCAGGTCCCGGCATGAATTTCCTCTAACAGCCTGGATGCTTCTTTTGCATCGACACACCTTAATAATCCCAAATCAGGAGTCCTCCTATATAGGATTCCTCCGCTGTGAAAGAAATTATTGGACAACCTTCGAAGTGTGCGCTTCTGAGTAGTGTTTGCAAGTTCTGGGTATTCTCCTTTTGCCAAATATTCATTGATGTCATGAAACCAAGGTTTTCCATCTACTTCTTCTTCGATATGAACACAGTAAGCTGGCTGATCATGGATCTTTACTGGAATGGGATCAATGAAGTTTTTGTCCGGATGTTGTATCATGGATGACAGGGTAGCCAACGCATCGGCGAACTCGTTCTGTATTCTGGGAACATGTCGAAATTTTGTCTTTCTGAACCTCTTCCTCAACTCCTGTACATGATGCAGATAAGGGAGTATCTTGGAGTTCTTGGTTGCCCATTCTTCTCGGACTTGGTGTACGAGCAGATCTGAATCCCCAATTACTAGCAATTCTTGAATGTTCATGTCAATAGCCATCTTGAGCCCTAAGATACAGGCTTCGTACTCGGCCATATTGTTGGTGCACGAGAACCTGAGTTTGGCAGACACCGGATAGTGCTGATCGGTTTCTGATACTAGGACTGCTCCTATGCCAACTCCTTTGAAATTTGCTGCTCCATCGAAAAACATTCTCCACCCGTCATAGGATTCTGCAATATCTTCTCCTATGAATGCTACCTCTTCGTCAGGAAAATACGTTTTCAGGGGTTCGTATTCTCCATCCACGGGGTTTTCGGCCAGGTGATCTGCTAGTGCCTGTCCCTTGACTACTTTCTGAGTTACATAGATAATGTCGAATTCACTCAACAGGATTTGCCACTTGGCTAGTGTCACACCTCCTTTTTCGCTACTACACCCCGTGAAGGGTATAATAAAGGAGTTTTTCCAATTAAAGAACAATCGAAACGGGATTCATTTTATTAAGAGATTCAGAGTCGCCACTTGGGAGATTTATGGTGTCCCAAGTCACCGGTTTGAATCCCGAATCGAGGAAAAAGGTTTGACTCTATTTAACAGTCGCGCACCAGAAATCCGGGTAAGGAATTCTATTAACCCGGGAGAAGGGGTTAGGCACTGCCGAGTTCGTGGTTCTAGCACGGTCGCTCAGCTGCTATATTTGGCTAAAGTCTGATTTTAATACACATTATCCTATTGCAATTTTAGAATTGTTTAACCGCTTTTAATTAGTTTTTATGAAAGTGAACGCCGTTTAAGAGCGTGTTTTTGGATCACGTCACATGAAATGCACCCGGATCCTTGACACCTCCTATTCAACGTTTTGGGATTTGGATTTGGGTGGCATGAAATGCACACCCGTAGTTAAGAAGGTAAAATTATTAAAAAGCGCGCCTAAAGTGGCTAGCGTCTTGTTAACTTTGCGGGAGGCCATGAAAATTCGCTAAATGGCACGTCCCGAATTTCTAAAACATTTTTAATAAAGCAATTAAAGAGGGCCACACAATTTGTGATTTTATTTGGCGCGGCGCACCTCAATTTATTTTTAAGGCCAACCTAAAAGAACTATGATTTTCTATTAAAGATGGTCACTATGGGTCGAGTTAATTAATTAACTAACTTTCAAGGAATTCGGGTCTCAAACTCAAGTCCACACTTAAACAAGAGTGGAACCTCTTGATTCAAGTGTGCTACTTAGCTTGGAAGGCCCAAAACTACCTTTTTAAACTAAGATATTGGATTAAGAGAATATGGAGCTAGGTCTTATAAAGTCGTGGGCCAGCAGATAGGCCCAATTAAAATTCCTTGTGCCTGGATCAGGCAAATGTACCATGTAAAATGCCTACATGAATAACGGCATTAATCTCGTTTGGGCCTGGCCTTAACAGGGCAGAATTTAATGGAATGGCTGGCCCAATCAACAGGTCCATAAGTCAAACAATCTTGACAAAAGTCATCACATTTGCATATGCAGATTTTTGATGATGAAACATTTTTTTTTAAAAAGAAAACACTAGACAGGGATTATTATACTTACTGGAATAACAACGAACATGGTGATGCTCGATTTATAAACTAACACTTGAATCATACGGAATTCAGCTAAGGTTAAAAACATTCTAATGAAAATTGAATAATGAATTTCTTAGGCACATAGTCATGAAGACAAACAATAATGCCTGGAACTAACACACTGCTGAACATTTGAGTTACTAGAGTTCATATGCTATACTATCCAATGGCAACGACTGATACAACTGAGTACTTTATTTTGTATAGTTTCTAAAATGAAGGAAGAAATACAGTCCAATTAGGTACAAATAATAAAATGTTCAGCTCATATAAATTTCAACTACTACTACTGCACAACCTAAAACTCAAACTAACATATCTACCAGTAGACTAACATGAGAAGAACATGAATAATATGTCATTTCTTCAAAGATTCAATTACAGTTGCTGATTCAAAACCCTTCACACATCATTTGAGATTGAAAAATACCTGGAAGTTAAAACACAATAAGAAGGAGATGAAGTCAGCAGCAGCAAATGACAACCAGCAGCAAAGAATCAGCCCAGAAAATGATTCGAGAAATCACTTAAAACCAATTTTTGAACTCAGAAGACTCCACACAAGATTCAGACTTAAATTCCAACCAAAAATGGACCCAAACTTGAATAACACACTCACTTCAGCTCATTCCTCTATTAATTATTCAGAAATTTGTCATAGAGGGAATACTACAAGAAGATTCAGGGATTTTTCAATGCAACAGCAGTATTTTCGTGCTTTTGTGCTCAAATTTGGGTGGAAACAGTATTATTTTGTAGACTCTCACTTCTGTATTTTTTAGCTCTCAAAACCCTTTCTAAAATAGTAAAACTGGGCAGCCTTTACTTCTGGATTTTTAGCTCTCCCGTCCTTGCCTTCAAAGGCAAGAATGCTTCCTTATATAAGCTCAACTATAGGGCAGCCCTCCTAGTTTAACTTTGCACTTTAGTCCCTTTTAAATTCCTGCTTTTTAGTTTAGAAATCCCTCCTTTACTGACTTTCTACCCAAGTCACACCACTATGATTCCAAAACTCCAATTAGAACCCCTTCTAGGTGCTTCTAGGGGCTTCTAATTTCTGTTACCAAAGATTCCCTGAGTTGAACTCCCTAAACTACCCTTTTTATTCTGAAAATTACCAACCTAGTTCAACCAACCCCAACCCTGTTACCCTGGTCAAGAAGGTGACCATAGTTAACTAATTGGAAGCTTGGAATATTCAGCTATACCCAGAAGATCCTAAAAATTAAACTAATTAACAATCATGCAATTAAATCTAAGAATCAATAGACCAGTAATTAGGCAATTGAAACTAAATCAGATTATCAACATTAAACCGACTAGAAAAGAAAAGAAAATCAAAACAAAACCAAAATCAAGACAGGACAGAATTAACAAAATTAATCAAAACCTAAACATCCTAAATCATTTAATCATGAAGGTAATTAGTCAAAACGCTAAGTGACAACACTTAAATTAATCTAAGACCCTGTTCAAATAGCAGTTTGATTAAATAAACAAATGAAAAGATGAAACAGCAAGCCAGGTATATGAACACGAAATCAATGCAAAGAAAAGAAAAGAAGAGAAGAAAGAAAGAGACTAAAAAACACAAGAATAAACGAAAAAAACAAAAACAGAACTCACCAACTAGGCTCATGTCGAAGCTGATATTCTAATTCGACCCAAAACACTGTCGAACAGTCCTGACCAACGAGGAAATTCATAGCGATGACCTTACACGCTCAGGTCCGGTTTGGACTCCTAGGACTCGAGCTTTGATTCGATATTCGAGGAGTTCCGGACGCATTCGAAGGAAGAGGTCGATGGATTCGAGACATGGGAGTTTGGGGTTTAGAAAGAGGAGGTTACGGGGAATATGTGGTGTAAATTTGAGGGCCATTGGACAACCGCCGCCGGCGAAGGCGATTTCCGGCCGGCGGCGAGCGGTGGAGAGACGGAGGTAGGCGGTGGTGGATGGTTCTCTGCATTGGAAATGAAAGAGACGAGGGGTAGGGGGTCTGAGGGGGGTAGGGTTGGGTTCAGACAATTTTATACTAAGTGCAGGCCAGTTCCGGACCGTTCGATCTACTGAGATCAACGGTCCAGATCAATGGGACAAAAACAGTGTCGTTTTATTGTTAGGTGGAAATGGATCGGGTTTTGGAATGGGTCTGGGCTGGGTCCACGGGTTTCGGGGGGGAGATTTCCTTGGGCTGACCCAATTTATTGGGTCTTTATGAATGAGACCCAATTTCTTTGATTTCCCTTTTTTTTTCTTTTTTAATTTTTTTTTTCAAATTAAATCCTAATAAAATCATTCTACCAAATTAAATTAATTAGTCCTAAATGAAAATTATCACAAATAATTAACTGTAAAAGAAAGACTACTACAATTCCAGAATTAAAATTGAAACAAAAGCAAACTATTTTTGTGATCTTTGTACTTTTGTAAACTCTTAATTACTAACTAATTCCTAAAATATGTAAAATTAAACCCTAAACGCAATGCATATATGTTATATTTTTATATGAATTAAAAATGCACACACAAATGCAAGCAAATAACAGAAAATGCCACAAAATCAACAATAATTAATAATAAAAGGAAATTATTTTGTTTGAAATTATGAGAGTAATCCATATAGGGCAAAAATCACGTGCTCACAGCTAGCTTGCCAGTGGGAATGGGCTTCTGAAAGGTGTATTTCAAAGGATCCATCCTTGATATGAGGTATGTAGTATAGGCACAGAAGTAGCGCCTCAGCTTCTGAGCTACCCAAGTCAAAGCATAGCAGGTGCGCTCTAACAGAGAATACCGGGCCTCGTACGGAGTGAACTTCTTGCTGAGATAATAGATGGCATGTTCTTTCTTTCCTGTTTCATCATGCTGCCCCAGGACGCAACCGAAGGCACCATCTAACACTGCGATGTAGAGTAACAGAGGTCTACCTGGTTCAGGCGGGACTAAGACTGGTGGTGTTGACAAGTATTCCTTGATTCTGTCGAAAGCTTTCTGGCAGTCATCAGTCCATTCGGTGGCGGCATCCTTCTTCAGCATCTTGAAGATTGGCTCGCAGATAACTGTAGATTGTGCTATGAACCGGCTGATGTATTTCAGTCTCCCCAAGAAACTCATTACGTCCTTCTTGTTCTTTGGCGGTGGCAATTCTTGAATGGCTTTGATCTTTGATGGATCCAGTTCTATTCCCTGACGACTCACAATAAACCCCAAACAATTTTCCAGCTGGAACCCCAAATGCACACTTCGCGGGATTCAGCTTTAGGTTGTACCTTCGCAGTCTATTGAAGAATTTCCTCAAATCTTCCATGTGATCAGTGGCCTTCTTTGACTTAATGATGACGTCGTCTACGTACACCTCGATCTCCTTGTGTTTCATATCGTGAAAAATGGTAGTCATGGCCCTCATGTAGGTGGCCCCTGCGTTCTTAAGGCCAAAAGGCATCATCTTGTAGCAGTACATTCCCCACGGCGTGATGAAAGCCGTTTTCTCAGCATCTTCTTCATCGATCTAGATCTGATGATACCCAGCGAAACAATCTACAAATGATTGCAACTCGTGCTTGGCGCAATTGTCAATCAGGATGTGTATGTTTGGCAAGGGGAAGTCGTCTTTTGGACTGGCCCGGTTGAGGTCCCGGTGGTCGACACAGACTCTGACCTTCCCATCCTTCTTCGGTACTGGCACAATGTTGGCTAACCATGTTGGATTGCTTGGTGACTTCTTCCTTGATTTTCAAACTCATATCTGGCTTGAATTTTTTGAGCTTCTGCTTCACCGGTGGACCTGTTGGATCGGTCGGCAGTTTGTGTGCCACAATAGATGTACTTAGCATGTCATCATACGACCAGGCGAATATGTCCTCATACTCTCTTAGAAATTCTGTGTACTCTTCCTTTTCTGACGGTGATAAGTGAATGTTGATTCGTGTTTCTTTGACGTTTTCTGCATCTCCCAGGTTGACAATCTCAGTCTCGTCCAGGTTGGACTTAGGTATGTTCTCAAAATTCTCAACTTCTTTAACGATCTCTTTCGGTATATCATCTTCCTCTGAATCTATATCCGTTTTTTACGTTGTCTCGTTGCATGTCACAGTCATTGGTTCATCAAGATAAGTAATAGTAATGCTGTATAAGTAAAGTAATGAGAGAAAATAATAAGAGTAAGATTTATAAGAAAACCGAAATGCTTTGATAAATTCCATAACTGTTTTTGAAAATTGGAGCTCTTTCTTTCAAAAATAAAAATGCGAAAGGAAAGTCAACTAGTAACAAAAATAGTGCATGATGCTAGTTCAGCCTTGCTACCCCGAGGCTCGCCGGGCTCTGGTGATAATGATAGTCCAGTTATTGAGGCATGCCCCTCTACTTACAGCTTGTATGGAAGGGCCTTCCTCCCCCTCCTCCTCGAAAATGACATAACAATCCATATTATCGTCTTCCAACAACAAATTCCTGACTGCTGCCAGTGCTTCCTCTTCTTCTGACCCATAGATAACTTTGGCCATTGGAAAGTCTGCTCCAAGCGGGGTATTGGCTGCTTTAATAGGTAGTAAGGACCGCACCATGGCGGCGACCAGTCGTTGAATTCTTTCCAGGTATACTCATACCCCAATCCGAAGGTGGTGCCATGTTTCTTGAGTTTGATGGGCTTAGTGATTCCTTGGATATTCTTGCCAAGTCCCTTGCCAGGTTCATATCCGCTCCAGTTTAGTATGCTTTCAATTTTGTTGTTCCACCATCCTTATCAACGGAGTTGACTCGCTCGATGTGGTGGTAAGTTTCCCCGCCTATCCTTCTTCTGCCTCCTATTACCGGGATAGTCTGGCGATTGTATATGGGATTGCTACCGTCGCCGTGAATGATCACCTCTTGGTGGTTCCACTCAAACTTCACTACCTGATGTAGTGTTGACGCTACAGCCCCAGCGGCATGAATCCTCGGTCGTCCCAACAAGAAATTGTATGATGCTGGCACGTCTATTACTTGAAAATCAACATCAAACCAAGTAGGCCCCATTTGCAAACACAAGCTAATTTCCCCGATAGTGGACCTTTGGGAACCGTCGAAAGTTTTGACGTTGATGGCCCCGTCCTTGATCTCATGCAGCCCTTTTCCCAATGTCCTGAGTGTTACCAATGGACAAATGTTGAGACTGGACCCTCTATCGACCAGGATCCTGGTGATAAAATAATCTTCGCATTGTACGGTGATGTGCAATGCCTTATTGTGACTCAACCCTTCTGGTGGCAGCTCATCTTCGTGAAAAATGATCTTGTGACTTTCCAATACCTGGCCTACCATGTTAGCCATTTCTCCACCGGTGATGTTACTTGGTACATATGCCTCACTCAGCACTCTTAGCAAGGCATTCTTGTGTGCATCGGAACTTTGTAGCAAAGCAAGGATAGAAATCTGTGCCGGTGTTTTGTTCAGCTGATTAATGACTGAGTATTCTTTGGCTTGTATCTTTCTCCAGAGATCGTCGGGCCCAGTTTCAGTGATGGTTGGCCGACTAGAGGCCTGTTTGCTTGACTCGGCCAAATGCTCTGGGGTATAAACCCTGCCGGTACTTGTCATACCCTGTGCCGCAACGGCTTCCCCGAACTTGACCTTCCCTTTTCTTCTTGCCTCGGCAGTGTAGTCCCATGGTATAGCCTTTGTATAGAACAATGTTACTGCCGACACTGCCACTGAAATTGGCGTGGCTATCTTTACTCCAAACGGAGTAGGCCCCTTAGGCAATAAAACTGCAACTTCAAAGGGTATAGGTGTGTTTGCTGGCGACATAAACTCAACTTCAATCGGCGCTGGCGTCTTTGCAGAGGATGGTGCTTCAAACTCGAGTGGCATGGACATGTTTACCTCGGCGTCTCCAGAAGGCTGAATCTGGACCACAATCGGATTAAGGGTGACTACTAGCTTCTTTGGATCGTCGCCTTCTGTGATTGAACCGATTGATCCCTTGGGGTCCCAGTCGTCCTTTATCTCGATCATGTGAACACCTCCGCCCTTGTGGTCTGGCAGAGGGTTATTGCGGAAATTCGGAGCAGGTTCCTTTGCTACAACGATCTTGTTATCAATCAAAGTCTGGATCTTATCCTTCAGAGAGTGGCATTCATCAATGGTATGTCCTTTCATGCCGTAATGGTATGCACAGGATTTATTTGGATTGACCCACTGAGAAGGGTTTTCAGGTGTTATAGTAGGGATAGGGTGACATGACCAGCAGCTTTGAGCCTTTTGTACAGCTGGTCAATTGGTTCAGCAATGGCGGTATACTGTTTGGGAGGTCTGCGGTCAAAATTTGGTCGAGGTCTAGGGAAGTTTTAACATGGGGGAGGTGATTGATAGTGGGATGGTTGGGTGTTGTAAGCTTGGTAAACATGTGCTGGTTGGGAGTATTTAGGTGAAGTGGGCTGATATGCGGGAGGTGGAGCTGACTGATAAGTGGGTGGTGGAGTATGGTAAGAGGGTGAGGGTGCTTGGTAATTTGGAGTAGGTTGATATGTGGGTGGAGGCATTGGGTAGGTTTGGTATTCGATAGGGGATTTGGTCCTTTGTGAACCCATTAAAGCACCTACGTCCCTTTTCTTAGATCCTTTCAGCCTAGCTTGATGATATTAGAAAATTTATGATTCTCGGTCAGCATCAGTCTCTCATAATACTGTGGGTCTTGGGCCCGAACGAAGAATTTGTTCATTTTCTCTTCTTCCAAAGCAGGCCTAACCTTAGCAGCTTCTGATCTCCATCGAGTAGCATACTCACGGAAGGTCTCTGTGGGTTTCTTCTTCAAGTTTTGAATATAGAACACATCTGGTGCATTCTCTATGTTGAACCTGAATCTGTCTATAAAATCAGACGCCATGCTTACCCAGCTTGATCACTTCTTCGGATCTTGGCTAATGTACCAAGATAAGGCATCTCCCTCCAAGCTCCTCATGAAAAGCTTCATGCGGATTTTCTCGTCTTTTCCTACTCCAACCAATTTGCCACAGTATGTTCTCAAGTGGACCCTTGGATCCCCAGTACCATCAAATATCTCGAACTTGGGAGGTTCGTACCCCTTGGGCAGTTCGACATCGGGCTGTATGCAAAGACCTTCATAGTTTAGCCCCTCAATTCCCTTACTACCTTCAACGCCTTGAATTTTGCTAGTCAACTTGTTAAGCTCGTCGGCCAGATTTTTGATGAGCAAGTCCTTATTATCGGACTTGGGTATGCTTGAGATGGGCTGGGTGGAGTGTGGCACAGTCTCCACGTAGATGGGGGTATTATGTTGGGTGTGGCAGTGGTCATTTGTGGAGTTCTGGAGTTCTGGGATGAACAGTGTGGTATTATTTGAGGTATGGCAAGTATTGCAGTGGTGGTGAGGAGCGGGATGGTTTTGTTGCTTTGGGATGTTTTGCGGAGGTACACGATTCTGAGTTTTTGGGAAAGTAACCTCTGGAGTGGTGAGGGAAAATGACAAATTTGCCAGATTCCAGACTTGGTCAAGTTCTTCCTGAAACTTCAACAACTTTTGTTCTAGTTGGGATGCATTTTCCTTGGGGACCAGAGTACCATGAGTGACCTCTACCCGTTCAGCTGAGTTGTTCGAATCTTCCATTTTTCCTTTGTTTCTGTGTCTGACAGGACTGGGAGGAGGAGTAGGTGGAGGGCCCCTGGATCTCGTAAAATATGATGATGTTGCCAGAGTTCACGAACTAACCTTTGGGGAGGGGAATAAACAAAAAGTAAAACAAAAGGTAACAAGTTAGTGCGGATCATTAGAAAAATGTTGCAATATTTAAACACGTAGTGCTGAAGTATAAAGCGCGTCCTAATTTTGGGGACCTCATTGTGCCCGAGGTAGGCCTAGCACAAGTTAATTTGGAGAACTTAGAATGCTAAATACCTCATTTCACTGATAAAAGGTAGACGAATCCCAAAACAACACTAAATAACAAGAAAATAAAAATCACTAATGGCCATCGGCCTTATTACATCTTATAAAGCGGAAATGGAAATTCCTATCTATTTGGTCCCAGAGGGACCTTCCCCAGACTCGGCATTGTTGGCTCCATCGAACAGCTCCCCTAGCTCGCGCAGTCCTACTAGTAAGTAAGCTCTGGCCAGATGTCCGCCTTTATTTCCTTCAGCAGTCCGGCAGTCTTCGACCCTCTTCAGAAACTTCTTTTCCAATTCTACTATACCTCGCTCCAAACAGACCAATCGTTTGTTGGCGCTGACAGCCATATCCTTCCACTCTTCAATTAGTTTTTGATTGGCTTCTTGTATTTCGCGGTGCTCACTTTCACATTCCCGAATCCTCTTGCGCAGTTGGTTGTACTTGACCTGTGCTTCAGCCTTTTCATCGATGATCATGTGACCTCGAACAAACCCGGGTTGACCCAGACCATTGTGATTATCCTCCAGCCAGCCTGAATAGTGTGGGGTACAACCAGCATGGTATCTGTCTGGTTCGATGGTGTCCCTTCCCATGACGATCTTGCAGTGCCACATATGCTGAGCTTGGCACTTGTAAGGACTATCGTCATCCTGGAAGTCAGCCCGGAAAAGACTCATCTTGTCGACCCTTGGTATAACCTGCTTCCTACCAGCTTGTCTCATAACTCGGAGAGGGACATAAGGGTAGGTTCCCCTCAAACCGATTAGTATCAGAAATGGCGCATCCCTGGATCGAACGATGAATTCTTCATCAGAGTGAGATGGAACCACTCGAACATCCATTGTACTCGGTCCTCAGTCAAATTATCAAAGAGTTCGACCCATTCTCTAGCATTCTCCGGTTGGGCGAACATGTTGGGCATGTAATTAATTCGCTTTGAGTGATGAAAGGCGATATGATCGTCCCAGTCCCTTCGATGGATTTCCTGTCGGTACTCACCCTTTTGGAGATGTTCCATGAGCCAAAGTTGCAGTAGAAGATTACAATCCTCGAAATGTTTGGCTCCCTGTTGACACCTTTCTGGGGCTCGGTATATCTCTGCAATGATCATTGGCACAAGACTGAATGGTTGTCCTTCAATTCCTTCCATTAGAGTTTTGGTGACCATAGCTAGCCTGGTATGGGTTCTTGTTTTCTTCATTGGAAACACTATCATACCCAAGAAACAGAACATGAAGACAAAGACCCTTCGGTGAATATGCCCCAATGATGTAAGGGCGAACTCGTTAGGATAAGTACGGTAAGATTTGCTGTGATCGTACCTCTCGTACAATTAGTCAAAGGGAATGTACGACTCTTTCAAACATGTCAAGTCTGGATTCTTCTTTAGACCCATCATTTTGAGAAAACCTCTACCCTTGCGGTTTTCCGGCATTAACAAACCCGGAGTTTCCCACGGTATACCAGCCAGTCCTCCTATTTCCTCGAGCAGGGGTGTCATCTCAATGTCTCCGAAGCGGAACACAGACCTATCACAATCCCAGAATAGGGTAGCAACTTCTATGATTTTGTTGTTGGGTTGAATTTCCAAGAGAGAAGGTAGGTTTCCCAGGTATTTCCGGACAAGAGTCTGATCGCTGGAATGAAGATCCTTCCACCAGCTTAGCAGTTTGGGGTGGATGTTGGTGACCATGCCGAATCTAGGGACTTCTTACCTCATATTTCTGCAAGACAAAAAGGTTAGGCCCTTACCCCCACCAGACTCGACTATTTAATATCAACAATTGGCATAAAAGCATTTTAGTTCTCCAAATAAATGCACAAAACGTGGTAGTGTCCGTTTGGGTTGGGGAAAACCCAGTGGACTTTGGACAAGGCTATCTTAAAGAGTCATTATGCGGACAACATAACTGACTCGGCTAGGTTTGACCATGATGCATGCACAATTAAACAGAGTAAGGTTTCTATGGGGTATTAGACTGGTACCCTTGAGCGGACAACTCAAGAGGGAAAGGCGCGGAACTGTCGACTACACCGTTGATCGACTGGTTTTACCGCCAATATGCCTTTGCCAGATTTGGGGGTGATAATATCGGAAGGGCGCAACCACTCATTATAAGCGTTGCTATGGTATTTTGTTTGGCACGAGTGGAATATGATGTTGAAAACATGCTTATGCAATAATTAAAATAAGTTGTCACATATTTGCACGTTCATAAAGTAATAATTACAATAATTTAAAACAGTAATAAAGGAATGCAGTAAAAGAAGGCAGTAAAAGAAATAAGAGAAAGAAACAAAAGACAAGTTAGTTTTGTAATAGAAGAAGGAATTAAATGCTTAAAGGGATTAAACAAATAAAGGCATATAAGAAATGTAAAGTCACAATAATAGCTTGAAATGGTAAAAGCCTAAAAGAATATCCCCAGCAGAGTCGCCATGCTGTCGCGCCCTCTTTTTCTCGCGAAATCGGGTTTATGACATTTGGGAAGACAACTCGTTCCCTTTTGGGAATTGGGTTTTGGATTGAAGAGTTGCCACCTAATGATTTAAGTGCATTAGGACACTAAGAAGGGTTTGACTCAAGTAACCAGAGATTAGGTAAGGGCTTGAAATTATCCCAAGGGGAATGTGTTAGGCACCCCTCAGGATCCACTAGTGTGGTTTCCGGCCAAACTATTGTTGTGACTTAAATACAAATAACACATAGGCAAGTAAGAGCTTCAAATAAGAGGATATTTTCATGTAATGGTCACAAATAAACAAAGTCGGAAAGAACTAAAGAGAGTTGATTTTCTTAGAAGAAATGGTTTTAAAAGATTTAAAAGAAACAAAGAACAAAGGGAAGGGGGGTCCTAGGTTTATTAGTAATATGGATCACCCCACACAACATCCGATAATCACTCCTCAATGAGGGGCTACACGTGATGTTATCGCGTGGTCATCATATCCATATCTACCATTTCCCACCCCGTTAAGGTATTAAAGCGCGGAATGGTCTCGTTTACCTATTGCATGCTATTACCCGCCCCAATCCTATCAGCCCCGGAGGTACTTCGGACTACTAATCCTAAATGGAGGAGATATTGACTCATTTGTTGTTTCAAAAGGTAAAATACTATGGCGACAGGCAAAAATACATATAGCAAATTTGGGGAAAAGCATATAAATAAGCAAGGGCTCAAATACACCTCCTTTAAACAGAGAAAAGCAAGTAGTTAGCATGACTTACACATACTGTTTAAGGTCTGATTAAAACTTAAAGGTTGAGGCAGACTGATTTATTACATAGTTCAGATAAAAAGCCCGAAGCAGGCCTACCTGTTGGTTGTAGCTAATAAAAATCTGATTCAGTTTATAATTTTACCCTATGGTTTGCCTAGGTGTTGGACGAAGATCCTATAGGCATGATATCTACTGATTTCAGAAACAATGAATCAAACTGAATACATACTGATTTAAGAAAAAGTTTTCAGTTATTAAAGAAATGCGAGTTTTAGCAAAAGATCATAAGTTCTGCAACTGGTAAGGCATTATTACTGGTTTTAGACTTATAAGCGAGTGAGGCGATTCAGATTTGGTTAAAGCTCCTATAGTCATGCTTTCTATGCATTTTTTTGACTTCAGAACACTTTTACAGACATATAGAAAGGCAAAAATCCTAAAAACATGATATCTAGGTGTTGTAATTTTATATGAACATGATATCTAATTGCAATTGATTATTTAGGGCCTATTAACATGTTTGCCTAATGAAAGTGGATATGCAAGATTTAGAAAGACCTATAGGCATATTTTCTATATGCATATACAGAATTCTAATTTCGAATAATTGTAGACATGGCACCTATATGAGAGAATGCAGGATCCCTATAGACATGGTATCTATATATGAGAGAATGCAGGATTCCTAAAGACATGTTATCTATATATGAGCGAATGCAGAAATTCAGAAACTCCCATAGACATGGTATCTATATATGAGAAAATACAGGATTCCTAAAGACATGTTATCTATATATGAGAGAATGCAGAAATTCAGAAACTCCTATAGACATGTTATCTACCCTTCGCATACATAGCTATCACCTCCCTTTTTCACTAGCCATCCCCAAGAGTTTATTACAAAATTATTACAGCCCAGAATAAAGATAAAAGAAAATACATCAGCAATAAAAAAAAAGGGTACAACCAAGGAGAGCCTGATTCAGGCTTCCTGTCTGAAGTATAAAGTAAACCAACTCCAAGAGATCACATTTCAAAGCCTTTCTCCCATTTGGAGTGTGTCAAAGTTTCCTAAGAGTCTCGAAAAGGAATCCGGGCAATGCTCACACCCAAATGCATCACCAGATTAAGACATAGTGCAGTGTGGAAGGGCCAGCCCTCAGGTGTCCAAGTTCAAAGGGAACTCAAGGTCCCAAGGGAAGGCTCACAAGAGGGGGGCAGAACTTAAGGACTAAGAGAGAGTGCAAGTGCAGAAGCAGAATTCTGAAGGGGGAAAGGGAAAAGGGAAACAACTTAAATCAATACACATAAGGGTATAGGAAATGGGGAGTTGCAAGAGGCAAAAGCAGGCTGGTGGGCATACCCAGCAATGGGAGATGCTGGCACACCCTTAGGCCTGTTAACACATATTGTTTAGAGGTTAAGATCCCCATGGATCAAACTTAATTCATGGACAACAACTTACATTGCCATGCCTCAAGTCATAACTGAAAACACATCATAGGGGTTAAGAGTAGGGGTAGGGANACATTGCCATGCCTCAAGTCATAACTCAAAACACATAGGGGTAATAGGGGGTAGGGATTCATTACAAACAAAAAGAAAGGAATCAACATGCTAGTTTAAATATTTAACTCTGCAGCAGCAGTAAAGTAGACATGGATACAAAAACTGTAAATAAACACATTGTGATGATGCTGAAGCTTAAATTAGGACATACCAGTTTCAAAGAAACAAATAGAGTAAAAGCAATGGGTCTTGTGAACAGGCCACAGTGCAGGCAAAGAGAGAATACTATTATGAGTAAGTATGAGTTCAGGAGAGGTTGTGAATTGTGAAGTGAAGGATTGTCAATCGTGTGTGCTGTGTGTTAAAGAGTCGTGCATTTATAGTGTTGAAAACCAGGCAGAAATAAGGTAAGAAAATAGTTAAGGAACTGATTGTCAATTAAGCATCAATTACACAAGACTTCCCTTTAATTAAGGGATTCGGATTCAAACGGGTAAAACAATTTAAGGAAAGAAATTGAATAAGCCTTTGTGCAAAGCATGCAATCAGGGGTAAATACATAGGGGGTTTTAATAAAGGGATGAATTTTGAAATACACGGTTAAAACAAATAAGGTAAGGATCCATCAGTATTCAGTAAATCAAGGGGGACAGAGATTTTGTAAGCATTGGTCCACAAATGAACCAAGTCAGAAAAAGCTAAGGAAAACTTTTGACTCAATTGAGTAAACAGGGAAGTCAGCAAACATGGAAAGAAAATCAATCAAACTTATACAAAGGAAGTCAAAAACCAATCACAATTGAAAGCCATATGGAAGGGAAGTTCAGCACATATAAAGAGTACACAAGTATCAGGCATGCGAGGCTGAATTTAGGACAAAGTGAAAGTGTCATGCAATTGCAAAAATAAGTAAGTGGTAGACTATGGTAATTCAGCGATAGCACGCGGAAAAGGGGTCAAGTAAAGGCCTTATAGAGTTTAGCAAAAGTCAAAATCATATCAAGAAACAAAATTGAGGCAATGACTTTGAAATTTAACGAAGCAGTAGATGAAACAACTCTAGGAACTCAAATAGGCCCAAAGATTAGGTTTTTTTTTTTAAATCAAGCAAGTTCAGGGTCGAAGCACAAGCAAGTCACATAGCCAATAGTCTCAAAACTCGAAAGAACCCCCAAATTCTAGGGTTTCTACCATTAATCAAGAGCAGAGATGAGAACAAGTAAATCAGGCAGAAGTACTTAACGAAATACATTTGGAAATCTCAGAAAGGAACTGAAACCTTTAACAAGCATCTCTCAGTAAAAGAAACTCATGAGAAACATAGTAAAAGAACAATATGCGAAACAACAGTAGAAGAACTGGTAGAAGAAACAAATAAGAACATGGTAAGAAAATCTTAACAAGAGCACAGTAGGAGCAACATAATAGAAGAGATTTAACAGAACACAGTAGGAGAAACATAATAGAAAACACACAAGAGGAGAAGAAAATCAGAGAAACACTCAAGAAAATCAGAGAAACATAACTCAAAATCCTAGATCGGAAAATAAAGGTTTTTAAAGCATAACTTTTGAAAAATATCAGAAAATCGTTTAAAAGCTTAGGGAAAGCATAGATCTGGAACAGATCTAAAGAGATCAGAAAAACCTCAAAGCTAGGGTTTTCAGAGGAACCCAAACGGTGAGAAAGGCTTGGATCTAAACAGAAGGAATTGAGGCCAGGCTCGAACAGATACGGCTTGCCGGAGCAAGGCCGGAGATGGTCGTGTAACTTGAATCGACAGAGGTTTGGACCCAACTCTTCGTGGTCAAGTCATGAAAATTCAACAACCAAGCGTGAGGAGCCATAGGAGGATGGTGGGTGGTGAAACTACCATAGATTCAGGCCAGGAGGTGGCCGGAGAAGGTAAGTGAGACTCACCGGAGCTGAAGGGGAAGGGGGGGAAGGTTCTAGAGAGAACCAGAGGTTAGAAAGATAGAGACGAGTGAGGCAAATGAGGGGTTTGGGGGAGGGGTCGTTTGGCTTAATTAGGTAAGAATGAATCTGGGTCGTTGATCAAAATTGATCAACGGCCAGGATTTAATCCGAGTTGGGTCGGGTAGATTAAGGGTTTGGGCTTGGGTCTTTGGGCTGGTTTAATTGGGGTTGGGTATTGGGTTTAATCAGAAATGGGCTGGGAATTGGGGGTTAGATTTAGGCTAAATTTGAAAGCCAAATTTGGCTATACGTTAAATAGCCCTTCTTCCCCATTTAATTTATAAAAAATAGTAAATAAATTTCTGAAAACTAATTGAAGGCACTAAAATGATTTAAAATACATAATTAACAAATTAAAATACAGGACTTAATTTTAGAAATATAAAACATAATTGAATCTTAAAATGGCTTATATTGCAATTATATGCAATTTAGCTTAAAAATACTAAATAAATTTGTAAAAATATGCAAACTTATCTTAGCTATATCTTAGCCTAAATATAAAATTCCAATAAATGAATTACCAAAATAATAATTTTGGAAATAATTGTTGGGTTTTTATAGATAAAAAAGGGAAATAAATCAGTTTAAAAACCTTAAAAATTATGGAAAAAATAGTAAAATGCTTGGAAATACTTATATATACATATATATGCTATTTTTAAATACATTTTGCATATAAAAATGTACAGGGAAAAATTGGGTATCAACAGCGACACACTAGGCCGAATAAACCCCTTATCAAGGAGTTCCTGAAGCTGATCTTCAACTCCTTCAACTCCGCCGGTGCCATACGATACGGTGGAATAGAAATGGGCTGAGTGCCCGGCACCAAATCAATACCAAAATCAATATCTCTGTCCGGGGGCATGCCCGGGAGGTCTGCAGGAAACACATCCGGAAGTCCCTCACTACCGGGGTTGAATCAATGGTAGGAGCCTCTGCACTGACATCCCTCACGAAGGCTAAGTAAGAAAGACAACCCTTCCCAACCATCCGCTGGGCCTTCAAGAATGAAATTACCCTATTGGGAACATAATCAAACGAACCTCGCCACTTAATCCATGGCGCACCCGGCATAGCCAATGTCACTGTCTTAGAATGACAGTCCAAAATAGCACGACACGAAGATAACCAATCCATGCCCAATATCACATCAAAGTCCACCATACAAAGTAACAGAAGGTCCACTCGGGTATCCAAACCCACAATAGTCACCACACATGACTGATATACACGGTCCACAACAATAGTATCGCCCACCGGGATAGATACATGAACAGATGAAACAAGAGACTCGCGGGGCCTATCCAAATAATGAGCAAAATATGAAGACACATATGAAAAAGTGGAACTAGGATCAAATAATACAGAGGCATCTCTCTGGAAGACTGAGACAATACCTATAATCACACCATCTGAAGCAATAGCATCTGGTCTGGCTGGGCCTGACCACCACCTGATCGACCTCCCCCTCTAGGGCGACCCCTAACTGACTGGCCTCCACCCCGAGCTGGATGGGCGGGTGGGGAAGTAACTGATGCTGAAGCAGAAGGCTGACTCCTCTGCTGGGATGAACCTCCCGTAATATGGGGACAAAACCTCTTGATATGACCCAAATCTCGACACTCGAAGAAACCTCTCGCAGCAAATGGCGGTGGGGACTGAAGGGAGCCCCGAGCACCGGGATAACCACTAGAAGAACCAGGCGCAGATGAACCCTGAACTAATGGTGCCTGAGTCGAACTCTGAGCTGGAAGGGCACTGAGAGATGAGTGACCCTGATGTGAACTGTGAGAACCTTGGCCAGATGATCCACCACGGTGGCCTGAACGGGCTGGCTGAGCATGTCTGAATGGACGACCTCTGCCGTGCTGAAACTGACCTCCCGAAGGAACACCACCAAAACTACCAGATCCCCGAGGCCTCTTGGCCTCCCTCTCATCTCGCTCCTGGCGGCTAACTGACTCTATCTCTCTGGCAATGTCAACCACCTCCTCAAAAGAAGCGCCAGATACTCTCTCTCTCTGGTCAGAAAAATCCGTAGCTAATAAGTGAGGCCATCGACGAACCTCCTGATCCTCTCCCTATCCGTGAGAACTAGCCAGATAGCATGACGGGCCAAATCGGAGAATCTCACTCATACTGCATCACGGCATATCCCCTTGACGTAGCTGCTCGAACTGCCTGCGCAGCTCCTCCCTGCGAGAATGCGGTACATACTTCTCTAGGAAGAGAATGGAGAACTGATACCAGGTAAGGGGCGCTGCACCAACAGGCCTACGCCTCTCATAAGCCTCCCACTAAGTGAAGGCAGCTCCAGAAAACTGAAAAGTAGTAAATGAGACCCCACTAGTCTCCAGAATACCCGTTGTACGTAACATCCTCTGACACTTATCAAAGAAACCCTGGGCATCCTCGCCTTCTGCATCACTGAAATTCGGAGGCTGAAGTGTACCGAACCTCTCTAATAGACACTGCTCGTCATCAGGCATAACTGGAACCACATAATCCTAGCAGGTGCAACCGGCTGAGCTGGTCGTGCCTCTGGTGTCTGTAGTCCCTAAACCACACCACCTGCTCGGGTGTACGGGCGGCGGGAGTCTGAGTGCCTCCCCCGACCTGAGAAGTAGCTGCTGTAGTAGAAACTGCGACCGCCTGAGCAAGACTAGTGCACACGGTCAGAATCTAAGCCAAGGTCTCGCGAAGACCCGGAATAACAATAGGCACAGCCGGTGCCTAAACTGGAGCATCCCCCCCTGGAGCCTGATCACGAACTGGGGTGGCTGGTGGATCTGCAAGTGCTGCCCAAGCTGCTGTACGGGCTACACTCCTGCCCCTACCACGGCCTCGACCGCGTCCTCGGCCTCTAGTGGCCCCAAGTGGTGGTACTGGTGGTCGTCCGTCCTGACCGGTAACACGTGTCCTCACCATCTGTGAGAGAATAGAATAACAGAAGTTTAGTTACCAGAATCAATAGTTTTTCACGACAAAAATTCAAGAATGTGAAGTTTTTCCTAAAGGTTCTGCAGCCTCCCGAGGATAAGTACAGACATCTTCGTACCGATCCGCGAGACTCTACTAAACCTGCTCATGACCCGTGAGACCTATGTAACCTAGGCTCTGATACTAACATGTCACGACCCTAAAACCGACCCGGTCGGATGGCGCCTATCGTGAAACTAGGCCAGCCAACTCATTTCCAAATAATCCATATTTCATTTAGAACTTAAGTAAAACCACGTTTCCAACTGAAATTCGATAAAAGATATAAAGTAAAAGTCAAAACAAAGAGGAAAATACAAGCCCGACCTCGGGTGTCACTCGACAAGCTAGGTGGCAAGGCAAGCTCATAAGCCGCCTCCCCAATCCTTTGAAGCACCTCAAAAGGCCCAATGAACCGAGGACTCAATTTACCCTTCTTCCCAAATCTCATAACGCCCTTCATGGGTGAAACCTTCAGTAGAACCTTCTCCCAACCATGTAGGACACATCACGGACCTTTCTGTCAGCATAACTCTTTTATCTTGACTGCGCTGTACGAAGCCGCTCCTGGATCACCTTCACCTTATCCAAAGCATCCTGCACCAAGTCTGTACCCAAAAGACTAGCCTCACCTGGCTCAAACTAACCAACTGGAGATCTACACCGTCTCCCATATAAAGCCTCATATGGAGCCATCTGAATACTCGACTGATAACTGTTGTTATATGCAAACTCTGCGAGCGTTAGAAACTGATCCCATGATCCTGCAAAATCAATGACATTAGCGCGCAACATGTCCTCCAATATGAGAATAGTGCGCTCGGACTGCCCGTCCTTCTGAGGGTGAAAAGCTGAGCTCAACTCAACCTGAGTACCCAACTCTCGCTGCACGACACTCCAAAACTGCATAATGAACTGAGTACCTCTATCTGAAATGATGGAAACTGGGACACCATGCAAGCGAACAATCTCACGGATATAAATCTCTGCTAACCGCTCTGAAGAATAGGTAGTACACACAGGAATGAAGTGCGCGAGTTTGGTCAGCCGATCCACAATCACCCAAATAGCATCGAACTTCTTCAAAGTCCGTGGGAGCCCAACTACAAAGTCCATGGTGATCCGCTCCCACTTCCACTCTGGAATATCTAATCGCTGAAGCAAGACACCCGGTCTCTGATGCTCATATTTCACCTATTGATAGTTGAGACACCGAGCTACAAATCCCGCAATATCCTTCTCCAAATTTTCTTCCATTTTCCCCAATTTTTACCCCAAATTCTCAAATTAAATGATAAGAATCAAGACATAATTATGGAATTTAACCCAAAACAAATGAAGAACACTCACCCCAATCACTCCTCAGAAAATCCTCTCTAAATTCGCCTTCTCCCGAGCTCTCTAATGAGTTTTTGAAAATATGAACTAAACCCTCATTTTTTAACTTAAAGATTCTGCCCAGGGGCGCCCTTCTTCGCGAACGCGGCCAAAGCCTCGCGTTCGCGAAGCACAAAAAATCTACTGCTCAACTTTCCTCTTTCGCGAACGCGAGTACCCTCTCGCGAACGCGTAGCTTCACCTGCTAGACCCTTCGCGAACGCGTTGACCTCTACGCGAACGTGTAGAAGAAAACCTAGGGGTCCGGCTATTCCATCTTTCCTATTCGTGAACGCGTTCAACTCCTCGCGTTCGCGATCCTTCTGCTGGCCATACCTTCGCGAATGCGAAGAACGAATCTCTGAAACAAAAATACCAGAAAATCTGCTATCCTTCCAAAGTCCAAAATGATCCGTTAACCACCCGAAACTCACCCGAGGCCCTCTGGACCCCAACCAAACATGCCAACACATCCCATAACATCATTCAAACCTGTTCCAACCTTCGGAACACTCAAAACAACATCAAAGCGTCGAATCACCATCGGATTCAAGCCTAAGGATTTCCAAACTTCCAAATTCCGCAAATGATGCAAAAACCTATCAAACCTCATCCGAATGACCTGAAATTTTGCACACATGTCAAAAATGACACGACGGACCTGCTCCAATTTCCGAATTCCATTCAAACCCCGATATCAAAATTTCCGTTGCCGACCGGAAAATGCCAAAATTTCAATTTCGCCAATTCAAGCCTAAATCTATCACGAACCTCCAAAATACATTCCGATTACGCTCCTAAGTTCCAAATCTCCTGATGAAGCTACCCAAACCATCAGAATTCACATCCTAGACCTTCTACCCATAAGTCAACATCCGGTTGACTTTTCCAACTTAAGCTTACTCAAAAGAGACTAAGTGTCTCATTTCTCTACAAAATCACTCTGAACCCGAACCAACCAACCCAATATCAGATAATACAACTGAACAACACATAAAGAAGTAGAAATGGGAGAAACGAAGCGTAACTCATGAAACGACCAGCGGGGTCGTTACAGAACTACTTCAGATTTGAATTTCTGAAGTTGCATTTGAAAGATAGAAAAACTTCATTTGATTTCTGAAGTTGCATTGAAAAGATATAACCACTTTAGATCCAAGCAGGTATACTTTACAAAATTTTGTGCAATGCGAGTATAACTTCAATATTGACCCCAAAAGTGAGTCTATATGAAAATTCCCCCAAAAAGACTCATCGTAGTTCCCCCAACATAATTCATGATGCTGCATGACTTCATGTGTACCTTATGGGCCTTGTCGTGTAACCATTACAGGAAATTACGTTGGATGGATCTTATCTGTTTATATTTGAAAATTTTACCTCATGTAGCAAAGGTATACACTCTGTTTATTATAAACTAAAATTATTTTAAAATATTATTTTCTATAGCTACCTTTTATATTTTATAGCAAAATAGGTATTTATGGTATATACTACCATTGATGCATGAAATACGCGATTTATGTTTTTCCTCTCTCTTTCTTTCAATTAACACAAGATTCTCTCTTAGATTTTTTCTTCTTTCTCTCTCTCTTCCTACTCTCTCTCTCTCTCTTCCTTCTCGCTCTTTATTCGAGCAGCTGAAGCCCTAATATTGATGGCCGATGAGAAAGAAGAATCTCTCTCTCTTCGATTATCTCTCAGATTTTTTCTTCTTTCTCTCTCTACCTTCTCTTCTCTTCGAGCAACTCAAGCCCTAGTATTAATGGCTGACGAGAAAGAAGAATCTCTCTCTCTTCGAGCAACTCAAGATCCACGCCCTAGTATTGATGGATGACGAGACATTAGAATAGAGTAGAAGGCAGCCAAGAAACAGAAAAGAGTAAATTTTTCGAACGCAAAGGAGCAATGTGATGAACTCTTATCATAAATTTGTTGTACGGATCCGACGAACTTTCTTCTCTTCTTGGCCGGAAAACGCCATCTCCGACGAACTTTCTTCTCTTCTTTGCTATTTAGTCACATACAATAATACAAATACATTATATTATGTACAAATTCACTCAAACACATTGTATTTTTATATAAATATAATTTTTTGCCTGTATTTATATATTTCGAAGATCTGTATTTTTTTTAATACAGCTGAATACACTTGTATTCACGCATACTGTACATACAGTATGCATGAATACAAGATATAAATATTGAAATACACAAACATTAAAATAAAACAGAATATAAACAGTGAATGCATTTAATTTTAAAATACAGTGAAGTACAGTAAAATACACTGAATACAACCAATGAAATATACTGAATACAGCAGTAATAACATGTATTATGAATAACTAAAATACTGTTAATACAAATACATTTGAATACACTGAATATAAAATAGCGAATACAATAAATACAAACATTGAATCTAATGAATGCAACAGTAAAAAAATAATATTGAAACACACTAAATACAAAAGTTAAACACAACAGTTATATACAACTGAAAAATTATTCTAATTAATTGGGTTGATAATGAGGCATGTTAGAATTGATTTTGTTGAGTTATATTAGGAGTGCACGCTAATTGATATTATTCCGTTATTAGACAACTGGACATACTTATTTTTAAGGTGATTGTTGTTACTGTATTCATGAATACATAGCGCGAATACATGTGAATACATACGCGTACAGCTAGACAGCCCTGATTTTAGGCGCTTTTTGCTGATGTATTCATGAATACAGCACCGCGAATACAGCAAATACACTACCGTAACAACTGAATAGTAGCTATAGGAAGTAATTATATATATGGTAGATATAGGAAGTTAATAGCCACTAAACAATAGTGGTTTATGAAAATTTCTCTTTATATTTTGACCTTGTTAATAAAAAAAAAATTGGTAAAGTAGCCCTATATTATAATTTCAAAGTTTGGTGTCAGAATTTTAGAACACCTTGGCAGAAATTTCAGTTCTGGCATCATTTTTCAAAATTTTGGCAGCATGCTTCAAATTCTGGTAATATGCTTTAAAATCAACGCACTTAAAAGTTCTGACAGTAGGCTTAAAAATTATGATAACAAAGCTATTTTTCAAAAAAATTCTTAACGAGATTAATACAGGAATTATACCTCCTATAGCAAAGGTTAACATATTATTTATTTTAAGTAAATATCATTTAAAAAAATTATATTCTATAGTTTTGATTTCCTCCTAGCCCTAAGCCACTAAATACACTAATCAGTTACACTTTTTTCTTTCTCTCTCTACTTTGATACATCCTATTCTCCCAAAGTTTCGTGGACCTCTTCCTCTAATATCAACTCTCTTTTCTCCCAAAGTTTCGTGGACATGAATAATACGCCAACTCCAGTATGTTTCTTCTTCTTCTTCCTTTCCGATTTTGATTGTTTTCGTAAAATTCCGATTTTGATAAACTCCAAGGCTGTGATTTCTGATTTTTCTAGCGACAAGGACTCTAAAGCAGGAACACATGGGGCTAGTGTCATATCAGAAGAAGTGGAGAATAAACAAGATATAGAAGGCAATTTTAGACAGGAAAGGCAGGGTTCACAACAGAAATTGACTACTGATATCAGATGCGTTACGGATGCTAGCAATTTCTTCTTCAGCAATCTTTCTCGTTTTTTTCTTCTTTCTCTCATCGCTGCTTATGGAATCATGGTCAGAATCCGATGGGACGTCGGAAATTGTCGACTAAAATAGGTCGTCTGAAGTTTGGGGTTGAGCAATTTGAAGATTCTGTTACCTTTTTTTTAAGAGCATTTCAATGTATCTCGCTGTATTTCTATGTATTTCATTGTATTCACTATCTTTTTTTTCATTGTAATTCAATGTATCTCGTTGTATTTCATTGTATTCAGTGTCTTTTTTTCTCATTGTATTTCAATGTATCCCTCTGTATTCTATCTATTTTATTGTATCCATTGTCTCGCTATATGCCATCAATGTATTCATATGTTTTTTTAATTAATATAATTTATGTATTCAGATGTATTATATAATTTCTCTGAAGATTGCTATGTTTTTGGGGTATTTTGCGATTGAGAATCTTTTTTATAACTGAAAAATATAAAATTTATGTGTTATAATTGAGTTTGTTGAGTTATATTAGGAGTCTATTATGTTAATTGATTCACTTTTCGTTTTAAAAACAGTGTAATCCCCTATTTCACGCCGTGAATACAGTCAAATACAGTCGAATACAATAATTTGTCCAGCTGTAATCCCATGTTTCACTCCATGAATACAGTCGAATACACTCGAATACAACAACTGATTAGCTGGACTTCCCTGATTCACGCATATTTTTGCTACTGTATTCATGAATACAATAGCTTAAATACATCTTATAACCATAGAAAAGGTATCTATAATCCGTAATATAGCAAACGGTATCTATAGATAACTAATTACTACTAAAAGATAGTGCTTCATGAAAATTTCTCATTAATTTATAAACGATGGTACTAAATGATCCTATTTGTGCAAATATCCCCAACCATTATCCAAGTAATAGGGCCCAAGGCCTGAAGAGCAACCATTTCACACTGTGGGATACCCCAAATGAGAGAGAGAGAAATTCAAAAATAGCCATATTTATAAGTGGTCGTTCAAAAATAGCCCAGTTTCAAAAGTAATCGAAATCTACCCACTTTTCAAGTAAAGATAAATCTGAGCGAAAATACTATTCAAAACCCGGAAAATATGCCAATATATTATGCTGGAGTTCCAGCATAAGTATACTTGAACTCCAGCATATTATACTGGAGTTCCAGGATAAGTATGCTGGAACTCCAGCATAATATGATGGAGTTCTAGCATAAGTACACTAGAACTCCAACATAATATACTGGAGTTCCAACAAAGTATACATGTCCAGTATAATATGCTGGAAGTTCATACACGAGTGCTCGAATCTCCAGTATAATATGCTGGAACTTTCCGTGTGTTGGAGTTCCAGCATAATATGTTGGAAGTTCATACACAGGTGCACCGAGCTCCAGTATATTATGTTGGACCGGTCGCTGTTACCGCAAAATAGTAGCTATTTTTCATTGACTTGGTAAACGCTGGCTATTTTTGAATGACCAGTCCGAAAACTGGCTAGACCGTGCTATGTTTACCAAATGAGACCTCGATGATCCATAAAGCCCAAATCTTTTCCTAGTTCATGATAAGTGGTCATCAATATATGTGTGAGTGAACTTCCTTATTTTTTTTTATATTCACTTTTAAGCCCCGTCTAAAGGAAAATGATATTGTATAACCGCTCTTAAAATAATAGTCGAAAAATATATATTTTTTGTATATCTTCTGTATATATACATTCTTTATATTAATATAAAAATTATATAAATTTTATACACTTTTTCGGCTACCGAATGTAAATAGTTTCTGGAGCGAGCTAAAAGTGATAGTACTCCCCAAATAATTCGAATTTTTGCCAGCAGTGTTTCAAATTTGGGTCACATATGGCCTATTAAAAAGAGAAGTGTTTCTTATCATGATTTTTTCTATTCCTAAAGTTCGAACTCTAAACCTCCAAATAAAGGTGGAGGGATCTTATCCATTCCCCCACAACTATCGGTGGTAAACTTTCATTATCTAATATGATCCAACGTTTCTTACAAGTTCTTTCAAACTCAACATATATATTTCGAAGTATTACCGTCAAAAGGATAAAGTGATCTACTAATAACTTTTGTTGCTTTCTCGTTATTATTTGTTACCACTGGATTAGGAACCATACGAAGCTGTGTGAAATTCAAAAATAGGTAGATTTATAAGTGGTAATTGAAAAATAGCCACAGTTCAAAAGTAATTAAAATTTAGCCACTTTTCATGTAAAGATAAATCCGAACAAAAATACTGCTCAAAATCCGGAAAATATTCCAGCATAATATGCTGGAGTTCGAATTTTTTACATGTTAACTTCCAGCATAACATACTGGAATTTCATAATGTGCTGGAGTTCCAACATAATATGCTGGAAGTTCATACACAGGTACTCCAATCTCCAGTATATCATGCTGGAAGTTCATACACAGGTACTCCAATCTCCAGTATATCATGCTGGAACTTTTCGTGTGCTGGAGTTCCAGCATAATATGCTGAAAGTTCATATACAGGTGCCCCAATCTCCAGTATATTATGCTGGAACTTTTCGTGTTGCAGCAAAATAATGACTCTGCAAAAGGTGGCTATTTTTCAATTATCAGTCCGAAAACTGGCTAGCCCGTGCTATTTTAACTAGGAAGCTCGCTATTTACCAAAATATAAGTAAAATTATTCCTCTCAAATAATTACCACTACCTTTTTAAATAAACACAATATTTTTTGCTGCATTCTTTTTATCACCTTAATTAACGCTTCCATTTTTTTTTTTGAAGAATTAACCTAAATAGCCGTGCACCCAACGAATTGACTTGAGATCCAGTATAATATATATAGTTCATTTAAATTATATGTATAATCATATATAATCAAAATATAATTTATGTATATTACCTGGAAAAAATAAACAATGAACCTACCACCGGCTACTTGTGTATGAATCCCAAATGAATGGGATAATGTATGAAATCTCCTAGTTTTAAGGGTCGAATATAGGTGAATGGTGATATATAGCCACCATAAACACAAAAATGAATATTCTTGATGCTTTTTTTCTACATCAGAGAATCAACTGTTTTTTGACAGTTAAAAGTAAATGGTAAAATAGTTCGTTGAAAACAAGTCCACTCAATATGACTGATGCATGGCCTTTATAGAATATTCATGCAAATTCTTTCAATAAAAGCTCATACTATTTCTCTTCACGTATTCTTGGTATCAATCGTTGCCTTGCCTTTGAGACTGAAAAATGCATAATCTTCCTTCCTTTCTTTGCACTCCAACTCCTCAATGCAAATTAAAAATGCTTGGAAAAAACTTCATTATTATTGATTAAGATGTTCTCATTTATCATTCTCTAAGTATATATATCTTGATATTGCTCTCTCATGCATTTTGCTCCATAACTCTGAGAAACCAACTCTCGTACGAGCTTCTGGCGGTTCATTCATCTGATAAATTAGGGTCGACACTTTTGATTCTGCATTATTTTCTTCAAGATTCATCATGACAGGAGCTTTCGCTCGTGTGCTATATTTTTCGTTAGAGAATAATTTTTTTATTTTCATACGAGCTCCTTACGGTTCATTCATATGATAAATTAGGGTTGCCACTTTTGATTCTATATTATTTTCTTCAATAATCACAAGATTTATCATGACAAGAGCTTTCGCTCGTGGAGCTATAATTTTTCGTTAGAGATTAATTTTTTTATTTTCATTTCTTCCAAATGATACCTCAAAAAGGTATGCAATAAAGCAAAAAAAAAAAAAAAAAAAGGATGTTGTATATTTCTAGAATATTGGGATATGAAAGGGTGATTCATAAGCCATTTCAACAACTACTAAGGAATTGGCACAAGGAAAGATTAACTCCAGTAGCATGGGAAAAACCAAAAATAGGATGGACTAAGTTAAATTTTGATGGATCATGCAAATGTAAAACAGGAAAATCAAGCATTGGAGGTATTTTCAGAAACCACGAGGCCGAATTTCTACTAGGCTATGCTGAATCTATCGGAAAAACCAATAGCACAATCGCTGAATTGACAGCCTTAAGCAGAGGTCTCGAGTTAATAATTGAAAATGGTTGGAATGATGTGTGGCTTGAAGGAGATTCTAAGTCTTTGGTTGATGTTATTGTATCAAAAAGAGTTGTTAGATGTAAAGAAGTCCAAAAACAAATTAGTCATATAAATTTATTAATTCCTGAAATTAAAAGTTGTATTATAACACATATTTTTAGAGAGGGAAATCGAGCTGCAGATAAATTTGCACAAATGGGACATCATTTAAAAAAGCCTCAAATTTGGAGAGATATTCCTCCTAATCAAGTTCTTCGTATTGTAAAAGAAGATGCTGAGGGTAAGACATTTTTTCGTAGAAGATAGGTTTTTGTAAAATAAAATAAAAATTAATAATTTGGGTGATAATTATTTCACCTAGGTTAATTGCATATAGTGATAATTTAGGTGCTAGCTGATGAATAAATCAGATTATTACCAAGAATATAGAAAGGGGAATCTGTATTTTAGCTATTTTTCTTTTCAGTTAGTTGTAAGATTTCCATGTGTATCTTGAGTTAGATTTAATAGGCACCAGTGTAATTCTTTATTGTATAATTCATAGTTGTTGTAAATTGTAATCGTAAGTGAGTAAAATTTTAAGAATCATTCATTTGCGAGTATGTATGTTGTTTTTGATAGTATAGAAATTATTAACCCCATTTTATTATTTATAGTTATGTTTGATTAGACGCGGAGTTCAAGAAACGAAATTTTTTTACACATATAAAAATGTCCTTCAACACTAGAATTTCTATGACTATAGATTACTACGGGTAAAATAATATTTAAAATTAAAGAATTTTCTAAAATATAAATGAATTATTTCCTTGGAACAAAATAAAAAGAAAATTCGACCTACTGGTTTAGGTAAATATCTAATGCATTCCCCGACCAGAGAAGTCATTTTTGGAGGAGAAACTATGCATTTTTCCGATCTGCATGCTCCATGGTTAGAGCCTCTAAGGGGTCCAAATAGGTTAGACTTGAGTAGGTTGAAAAAAGACATAAAACCTTGGCATGGCTACACAAATTGTTGAAAATCGGAATATGGTAAAATAGCTCCTGGGTGGGGAACTACTCCTTTGATGGATGTCGCAATGGCCTTATTTGTAGTATTTCTATATATTATTTTGTTCAGATTAACACAAATGTTATGAAGTGGTCAACAAAATTTAACTTCTGGTTCGTTTTATATTTAACATGGTGCCTGAATTTAGAAATAAAATCCAATTATGAAAGAACAAAAGAGATTCACATGGTACAAAAGTCTGGTACAACAATCTATATCTCTCTACAATTTTAAATATTTGATTATCAGTACAATATCAATAGCTTTCATAACGCCAATAAACCTTAGCAATCAACAACAGACAGCTTCTACACAAAATTTTCTTTTTTCCTTCTAATAGAAAAACAAGCACAAAACAGACTAGAAGAATTACATACAATAAGGGGGAAATTGTAGTGATGACAACAAAATCTAACATCTTCAGTCTTCTTTTCCCTAGAAAAAAGTACTAAATAAGAAACAAAAAAACGAAAGAGAAAAATCAATGAATAACTTAGGAAGATTTTACTTTCTTCGCCATTGTTGCCGCGCAAGTGTGTCAAGCTCCAGAGGTCAGCATTATTGGATAAAAATGTACATAATCCTTCACTAACAAAATTTTGTGAGGCAGGTATGTGGCTACTAGCTAAATGGTTAAAAGTAAACTAGACATGATTTTTGGTCTTTTCGGCTAAATATACATTTGTGTGTTGTATATAATGATTCGCGACGCAATTCTTTTGCAGTAACATATGATTGTTGAAGGAACTTTCATGGAGCCATGAGCTGCTCAATTGTATAGGAAAGATCCTTTGCCCAGTCGGCTTTAAGAAGCAACGTCTGTAACGTGTGCATTATATTATAATCAGGATCAAGTTTCCGCTGCCAACCCTACAACAACAGTATGAACAGCATTACATATAGTTATGTAAGCAATAGTATTCATTCGGTTTATTCCCTTTGTCGCCCACAGAAATTTTACGTTCAATTATGTTTAGAACTGATAGAAGGAAGAAACTACCTCCAGGACTAAAGTTGTGACCATTGCGGTGCACACATTGCCGTCAATGTTCACTCTGTGCCGCCTAACTTGTTCAAGTAGTTGCATCATGCAGTCAGCAGGATGGACTAAATCTCCTTCTGGAGTCCCCCAAAAGTCGAAAGATTCTTTCACTTCCTGTTTTGCAATGTAATAAAAAATAAGACTAAATATATTCATAGTACAAACGTTCTAAGATAAAAGCTTCCAGCAAAATCTGAGCAATACAGAGGGGTACTGGCAGTGGTCATAAAAGGGCCATTATACAGAAAATTGATACTAATATTCTGCACGCATAACCTTAGAAGGGTATACCGTACATGAATTATTAAATTAAAATGTTCAATCATATATATCTACAAATATGAGAACTAAAAACACTTAACCAAGAACAATCAAAACCATGCTTCTGATTCTGGAGGAAGGTTATTTTTCTCATAACTAAGCAGTGGCGTACGCATGATTTTTTATAAGTTGTGTCACAATTCGAAAAAATGGACAAATGAATAAATTACCATAATGATAAGCAGTGTCATTTTCTATATTTATCTCCAATATTTTCATTTTTTATACATATCTACTAATAATTTTCGACGAAGCGGTATCCCGTGACACCGCATAGGACACGGTGTATACGCCGCAGACTAAGAGAGAGGCTGGTTGAAGGGAAATGGGGCAAAAAAATCCAGGGAATAAAATATCCCCAAAACTATTGGACATTCAAAGAAGAATTAAAACCCTTCTCAGAAACTGGAATAGCACATACACCAACTAATATTACGAGCGGAAAATGAACTATTTGACCTCTTAAAAAAAAAAAAGGCATTGCACATGGGAACACTGGCAGATCCCGCTGACAGGAGCAAAGGAAGGTCTCTTTCGTTTTCAAGCATTAGCAGGAGAGAGGAGTCTGTTAGTTTAGAAAGAAGGCTTTTACTTATTTCGGGTGGGTTAGTGTGTATCAGCTAGGGTGAAGGCGGACAACGAAAAGATGGAAAGTTTTCTTGAAATATTCAAAATTCTATGGGGAAGGAGGAAATGAAGAGTTTTTGGCAAAAACAAAGTAATCTTGAGCTTCTATTTCTGGCGGTCAATAGATTTTATTCAGTAACTTCGGACACAAACCCCCCCCCCCCCCCCTCCTAAAAAAAAAAAAAAAACAGATGCGTAGTTTCTCATTACAATCTATATCTTTTATGTATCAACTTCTCTTTTTACAATTGCCCGGATGACGTAAACAAATTTGAACAGCATTTTGGCGTAGTTTCCTTGTCCCTTCTGACTTTTTTCTTCTACTTAGTTTAGCATGGTGTTCTATCAAAGGTAAATAATCCAGCCAATTCCCCAATGCTGTCACCTAAAAGGCTCATGGATAAACTTCCTAGAAGAGAAAAGGCGATACAGATAAAAGTGAAACCATGTTTCCACACCCATATAAGAGATTCAGCCCAACTCCTCGATGTAGTAAGAACCAGCATGCCTGTTCTAAGTGGTATTGCTTCATTGAACTTTATTTTTAAGGATAGCTAACTAGTCAAAGTACTCGGGTTAAACCAGTCCAAAAAAACAAAAGTCACTGGTTAAATAGAGTCTTAGTGACAATCGCGTTGAAATAGAAAAGAAATTTTCAACGAATAGATTATTCACCTTAATGAATGCATCAGGATCAGGGCAGTTCTGCTTCTTTGACAGATTTAAAGTGCACTGAGCTGCAGTCATACCATCTCGACGAGCAACAGCCTTAAAGAATTCAAGCAAATTCAGCTTGTCGTTCTGAGAAAGTTCAGCAGTCATGCCTACATCGAGGAAAATCACATGGGGCTTTGACTTGAATATACGTTTCCGAGAGGATTTGTGCTGTGGTACACGAACAAGAATATTTCCTGGATGCATGTCAGCGTGCATAAAGTTGTCAACCTGAAAGAAAGAGGTGTATCTTAGGTCCAGCAAAATCTCTCTCTCACACACACACAACTATACATAAAACCAAGCTTTCCTTCTATTACTTCGGGTTAACATCTAAGCTTTCACATGATATTACGAAATAGTAAAGATCTCAGCACTCTGCCCGCTCTCACTACTGAGTAGGTCACCGCCTCCAGTACACAAGTAACAGCCTAGATTTCAAGGTGATGGTTCATTGAAAGCAACATTAAGAGCATTAGTGTGAAGCCAGTTATTGGTGAGCTGCTTCTTCACCTTAACATATTGGAAGAAAGTAACTTCTTGATGTGAAGGCAAATGATGTTGAATATGTTGTGCAGAAGAAATAGGAGACAAGTACAAGAGAATATATCTGAAAAACCAACTATATATGCACATGCATAATGAATGGAGACATCGAAGCAAAACCACATAGGTTATCGTGCCACAAACATATAACATCCTTGCTCTAAGCGTACGTAGATCTGTATCTGTGTCCAATACTCTCATCTCAGCTTTATGTAGAAAAAGGCGAACCCATAATACTAAGGAATATCAAATAATCTTTATTTACGTTATGTTCGAACAGAGTCTTCCACATGTAAAAGAGTAATTGAGAATTTCATTTCGAGTAAAATCCAATTATACTATAGAGTATAAACAAAAGAAGGATGGATCAAATAGGAAGTTTGAGAGCCCGTTTGGATTGGCTTAAAAAAAGTGGCTTTTATGCACAAGTGCTTAAAAGCACTTTTTTAGTGCTGGAGCTTATTTTTCAAATAAGTAGTTACATGTTTGGATAAAAGTGTTGAAGCTGAAAAAAAGTTATTGAAGTGTTTGGTAAACAAGTGCTGGTAAGCACCTTTTCTGCTAAAATGATTGAAATATCCTTAAAGCTGTTAACACTTAAATGAGCTTATTACTACAACATCCTTAATGTAAAATTAACTCAAACACAGATTAATTTATGTCTTAATTAACTCTAAATTAAATTAATTAGATAAGATTATTTTTAATAAATATAAACCGTATGCCAATAGAATTGCAACATGCTTTTGTTCTGAATATTCAGTGTAATTAAGGGTCTTATTAATTGCTTATCACAGAAAAAACAAAGCTACCTAATTAATTATCTTGCAGCTTGTAATAAAACTTCTATTCTTATTTTCTCTGTCACAACTTAATCCTACCATACGTACCATTCAAAAATACTGGAAAAGATGAGATGGAGGTCTAATACGAAGGAAGAAAAGTTATAATAATGTGAAGAAAGATAACTACAATGTCAAAATGGAAGACGTGAAAAAAATGACGTTATGACTTAATTAGTAAAGTAAGGGTATTCTGGAATTTACAAAAAACATCAGGGATAATAAGGTCAATTACTTGGTCAAACATAAAAAGCTTTTAAGCCAAAAAGCAATAAGTTGGGTATCCCAACTTGTGGCTCTTGGCTTAATTCAGCTTAAAAGCACTTGGCTTAAAAGCTGTTTTTAGGTTTGCCAAACACTTAAACAAGGCAAAATGTGCTTTTAAGCTGATTTGACCAGCTTTTAAGCCAATCCAAACACCCTCTGAATCTGTAAACGTTTCTCAGCTTATCTAACTGGACATAGAACCTATTTTTGGGATCACATATAATTTAATAAGCCCCATCCTCATCAAGAAATCTGGTGGATAGATCCAATCACAGTTAAAATTCTAGCTTCTTGCTTTGAAAAATAATGTAACAGCTGGCCAATAATCGCAGTAAGACGAATTTTAGGAAAGAGAAACGAATTACTATATGATGAACTGCAAAAAAGTGATGTCAATACAACTTTACAAGCAATTCGAACAAAGCAGATCAGAGAAAAGCTTACCAGAAGCATCTTGAGAAGTGCATGAGTCCCGATATGAGCAAGAGCACTCTTAAGTCGTTCGTGACCCACGAGTTCATCAACATAGTGGGCAACACTTTCACCTTCCTCAAAAGTTTCCACCAACACAGCAGGATGTACTAATGGATAAACAGGCTTAGGGAAAGAGACATTTTTCCATCTCCGAAAATTATAAATAAACCGACTTAGATGGGCAGCTTCTCTTGCAAGGTCAACTTGTGACATCATAAAGACAGCAAATTGCTGGACACTTTCCTCCAATCTAAGCCACTTAAGTGATGGTATGAACCCTGATATTTTTGCAACGACATTGATAATCTCAAAGTCTCTTCGAATTGATTCACCAACTCCAGGGTGTCTAACCTTCACTGCCACTTTTATAGGTTTGATCTCTCGACCACGGTATCTATACTTCAAGGAAGCACGATGCACTTGAGCGATACTTCCAGATGCTACAGGGGTCTGCTCAAACTCGTCAAAAATCTCCGAAAGCTTGCGACCAAAAGCTTTTTCAACAACTCTTTTCGTGTAGGCAAAGCTATGTTCAGGGGCTTTCGAGTGAAGCTTTGACAGCTCAGCACACAAGTCTCTTGGGAACAGATCCGGCCGTGTAGCCGCCCATTGGCCCCATTTTATAAATGCTGGACCTGCTCTTTCAAGAGTCCGGTGAACAACCTGAAGCCATATTTTCCTGAACCTAGGTCCCAGAACTTCTGCAAATGGAGCCATTGCTATGCTTGGAGAAAACAGGATTGCCAAATAAAAAGCTCTCACCAAAAGAATAGCACCTTCAAATGCTGAAAGAATTACTCGAGTAAATAAAGCATGACAATTTTGTGCACGTAGATAAAATGAATTCCTTGGCGGGGAAAGGTCCATATCCGGGAGAGCTTCTGCCACTGCTACATTTTTTCGACATGTTAAGGCAAATATACCAGGAACAACAACGGCAGAGCGGCACAAGGCCAAACTAACTGCTTGAGCAACTCTACTAAGTGGAACAAAAGTTCTTCCCTTGTACAAAGAATTCAGCAAGAACCTCTTCCAAGCAAGTCGGGCATGATGTAATTTAGAATTACTTGATGAAGTGGCTGACTGTATCTTGTGAAAATTGTTATAGATGCCATTTTGCAATCTGTACCCAGTAAATGAAGCATATCCTCTAGAAGAAGATGTGTATTGCCCATAATATCTGTATCGAGAAGAACATATCCCAACCCTAAGAAGCAATCCGTGTTTTTCTCCTGAATAGACACTTCTCTGACTTTTTTCAAGGGATTGTACAATTCTTTTAATACTACCAATTCTAAAGAATCTGCATTAGCAAAAAGTACAAATACAGGTTACAAAAAGCATTCTGTGATTACAAAAGACCAATGCATTCAAAAGAAAACTAAGTACAATATAAATAACCAATACGCGGAAACAACATCCATCAGGAACTCATGAAGAATCACCAATAATTCAAGAAAAATTCTGCTTCAGCGACATTTGAACTTCTCTCAAATATTTGAAAGTGTCACAGGACCCTCTTATGGTTTCCCCCTCTAATAATGACCGATAAGGTTTACAAAAGGATTCAATTTTGTAGCTGTAAACAGAACTAGTATAAAGGACCAACTAATCAGTTGCTAAATATTTTCTGCAAAACGCTGGATAGTTTGACAAACTTATGTTGTTTATGCTTATGTCATTTAAGGGTCTGTACTCGTTATCCAGGATTCAGGAAAAGAAAAGACGAGTTCCAGATCAAGAGATTGATGTTCAGTTCTAGGATTTTGCTCTTCCATTTCTACATTACCATATCTTCTTGGAGTGTAGTGAAGATTTGGTATTAAGGTAATTTCTATATTACCATACTTTCGCTCAGTAAGCTAAAGATTTTCAAACACAAGAAGTTCAGACACGAATGCTATAAATAAAGAGGAAAGCTTCTTCTAGACCAAAGCCCAAGAGAATCTAGAAAGAAGAGAAATTTTCCACCTAAATTCACTATATCAGCTAGTAACTAGTCGGGACTACTCGGGTCTCCATATAGCACAACCACAAAAACATCCAAATAACCAAATGATTAATGAAGTTATCTGATGACCAGAGGCAGAGGCAAGATTTGAAGCTTATGGGCTCGAAATTCTAGTATGTTTAAGTTACTGGGTTTTTTGGTTAATAATTTATACCTATTCAACGAATTTCTTAAAGATAAATACAGGATTTGGACCAAAGCTACTGGTTTGGCCATACCCCATTCCGCATTCTATCTCCGCCCCTACTAATGACAGTCCTTTTATCTACCTCATTCGTTTGCCCAAAAGTAATCCGCCTTAAACTTCACAAAGTATAGCCAAATCCAAACCCAATGAGGAAGGAAGCTTGCAATAGATTGACAACCATAATAAAAACACTCTAATTATGATGAATTATCTTAAGGGAAAAGGTCTATTACTTTTTCCGAAATATCTCAACTTCAACCACACCCTTAACCAGGGGGAACTAGCCTTCGAATTACAGGTTCGGAAGAACCTAGTAGCTTTGACTCAGATCCTATATTTTGTGTTAAAAATCCACTTAATATGTATAAATAATTCATCCAGAAACCAGTAAGCTGCCTTTTCTAGAATCTAGAACTCATTAACTCAAAATCCTAGCTCCGCCCCTGCCCTTAATGTTAGCAAATCGTTCGTATTTAGCCTTGAGCTTAAAGGAGCTCAAGCGTAGTCTAAATATGAAAATAATTCGGGCAAAGGGTCCAAAATTACCCCCTATACTTTTGACTATGGTTTAAAATTATCATCATTTAAACTTATATTGTAACTGATTTAGGATTTAAATCAAAACAAGAAGCAGAACAACATTAAGTAAAATCGAGAATCAACATAAAAATTCAAAAAGGGTAAAAAACCTTAAAAAATTACCTTGACATGTCGATGCAAAAGGGAAATTAAAAGGAATTATATGCGTACGGTGGTGTTGGCTAACGTGCGCAGGAGGTGGCGAATGGCAACGAAGACGAACATTTAGGAGAAATTATTGAAGAGCAAGAAGAAGAAACCATTGTTTTGTTACATAAAAGGATTTTTTATTTTGGGTTCTTTCTTGCTTCTTCGGACAATATTATTTTTGATATAATGTTTTTTTTTTTTCCGGTTAAAACCTAGGCGGCGTAGATGAAGAAGAAGAAAAGGAAAAAAATAGGAAATAATAATAAAAGAAAAAGAAGCTCTAGTTTAGATCTTGGGGTGGAGGGCAATTTCTTTCCCACTTGGGGGTCAGATTCAAGTCCACATCAATTTTGACCATATTTATTTATCATTACCTTTTTTCAATTTAATAATTTATATTTGAGCCTCACTACTAATTTCAAACATGAATTAAATCTATTAAAAAGTTTTCCATTCACAAAATTTATATTCGAAATCTTTATTAGTTGTTTTTAACTTAAACTTTTCTCAATATTTTCTTGATCATTATTTTGTTTTACCTTAACTTTTTTATCAATATTTTCTTGGAACTTTTTTATCAATATTTTCTTGGACTAAAATCCATTGAAAAAGAAAAAATAGAGATGTATGTTATTTTTTTGGGTACAAAATAGAGATGTATATTATATGACTATTGATGAAAATATCTATTGTATGAGCTGTCACTTTTTGATGGCCAAAAATGTAACACACGAGCTCATAATGCAAGACAAAGTTAAGCTTGTTTTCCAAGTAGATATTTATTAAATTAATTAATAGAGAGTTAATTTTAACTTATCAATATTTATCTTAATATTTGGTGGTAAAAAATTTTCTCTACAGATGAAAAAAGGATTAAAGTGAATAAACAACAATAAATACACATTGAGTGAATTTTATTCTTTTTTCAACTTATGGTGGTAATGTTTGGTAAACAAAACTTAAATTTTTGATTCATATGTTATGGGCTTAATTTATAAGTAATCAACAAACATAATTTTTCTTTAATATGTTATAAACAATACTTAATTTTTCATTGACAAGAACATTGTCAACCCTTACCTTTATCGCCAAGCAAACTGAAAAATATCTTCCAAGAAAATAATAAAAAATTAAAAGGCCTAGGCTTGTTTAAGGGAAAAGGAAACCAGAAATTGAACACCTCTTCCTCATCTTGTCTATTATTATTCTTCTTCTTCATAACCCACGCTTGTTGTGAAGAGGCAAGTCAAATGACAAAGTACTTTTTTTTGGAAGGGGGAGGGGGGAGGGGCGGTTTACCGAGTCGTATTTGTATTGGAATTTGATTATATCTGAATTCGCATTGTGTAAAGTCTATCTAAGGGGTAAGCGCTCCCTAATAGAATTTTTTTCGTACCCAAAGTTCTGGAAATGGGGGAATATCTACAATACCTGGATTTAATCATATACAATTTGAAGGATTTTGTAGGTTCATTGATCAAGGTTTGACGGAAGAACTTTATAAGTTTCCAAAAATTGAAGATACAGATCAAGAAATTGAATTTTAAATTAGCAGGAAATAAAGAAGGATAAGGAGAAAGAACTCAAGTAATTATCCTTCGTTCTCTTAATTGAATTGCAATTGAACTTGGCCAAATCTTTTACTAAAAGGATTGAGCCGAATACAACAAAGATTCTATTGCATATATTTTGACTAAGTATATACTTACCTAGATATACAAGATTTGATATACAAAATCTAGAAAACTAAATCAGCCTGACCCTGGGAAAGAGACTGTAATCGCCACCGAGAATAAACATGCTGTGCCAGGTGACAGGAATCCTCTCAGGTTAGTTGAACATGCTGACAATCGGCAGAAAATTCTGAGCAAAGCTGCTGGCCAACCTGAGACCTCTAGTTAAGGGCGGGGGGATCACAATCATTCCACCGCATCTATGTTGTTGTCAAATGAAAAAGGTGATGTTGGCCCAAGGAAAAAGGATAGTTTTGAAGAATGACAAAGGAACTCAGAAATGAACCAGGTCCATCACTGGTAGACATAGACACAGGCAGACTCAAGGCACGTGAGATGCACATGCAGGGGATAAACGTATTCTGGCATAATGGATATTCCCTGATCGAAAAGATTGCATAAATGATAAGGAGAAGGACTCCTTACTCAAAGAGAACATTATCCAAGATACGGAAGGATTTAGTTGTTGAGATTAATTAGAACTCTTCCACCAAGGAAGAGTAGCATTAGAACTCTAATTATTTCTTCATCTACTAACTCTATATATGGCAGAATGTTCTCTTTTTACAGGAATGCTAAAACGTGAATTGAGAGCAAAATAGCAAGGCAATTTTGCAAGCAGTTCGTGTGTGATTCAAGTGTGCAAACCTAAAGCTACATGAACCAGATAGAAGAACTAGTTCAAAGTGTCAGTCTTTTATTCTAGTTCAATTGTACTAGGTATTTTCATATTGTACCTTTGAGCTTTATCTAGAGGCAATTGTAATAGGTACTCAGAGATTTCAAGTTTGAGTTAACTTGAAGTTGTTGCAGCAGTTAGAGGCTGTTTGCCACAACGGGATTAGAGTTAGTCCTAGGTTTACAAAAGTGTTTTTGTAAATGCAGTTTTTGGCTCAGTGATTTAGTGAAGAGTTTGGGAAAATCCTACTTGAAGTAGGTCGTGGTTTTTTCACCTTTTGAGCCAGGTGTTTTTCACGTAAAATACTTGTGTTCTTTACTTTCCGCATTTACTATTTCTGCAATAGTAGGTTAAGGAACACTTAGAAGACAGGTCCTTCCATATTCAGTTTAAGCGAAAAATTGGTCACCACAAAAATCACCCCCCCCCCCCCTTTGTGTGGTATTGAAGTTTAAAACATCAATTGGTATCAGAGCGGGTTATCCTTGAAGAGGCTAACACCTTAGGAACAGATCAAGATGAGTGCACCACCTATAAACTGGGAAGGGCAATCCACTACTAGGCCTCCACTCTTTAATGGCCAGTACTACTCTTGGTGGAAGAACAGGATGAGATATCATATCATCGGAGAAGACTATGAGCTATGGGACATTATCACTGATGGTTCCCTAGCTACCATGAAGAAGAATGTTGAAGGAGCATATGTGCCAAAAATAAGAGCTGACTGCAATGCTGAGGACTTGAGGAAGTGGGAAAAGAATGCTAAGGCTAAGAAATGGCTTGTGTGTAGACTTGGTCCAAACGAGTGTCGATGCCCCCCTTTTTCTAAAGGCGAAATCGATTTTACGATATTTGGGCGGACAACTCTATTCCTTTTGGGAATTTGGATTTTTTGAGATTTAGAATAGTCGCCACCTAATGATTGAGTACATTAGGACACCAAGGAGTAAAAAAAAAGAGAAAAGAACCAGAGAACGGGTAAGGGCTTGAAATTATCCCAGGGGGAAGGTGTTAGGCACCTCCAAGATCCACTAGTGTGGTTCCCGGCCATGCTACAATTTGTGACTTTAAAACATACAAGACAATTTCACATAACGATTACAAGTAGGATTTATTACAAAGGTCAAATAAGCATGCTGAAGTTAAGGAGTCGATGGTTTCATGCTCGTTTAAAAGAATGTATAAATGCAGAAAAATGAGGGTCAAGTAACGAATGCAAATAATCAGACAAAGAAGTAAATGGGCGGAAGTTTAAAAAAGGAAAATAGTGCTGGAAATTCCAAAGAGGTTTGAATTAAAGTGAAATACAAAGTTTAAAGAACTAGAAAACTGACGTAAGCACATATGGAGGGAGGGGGATCCTAGGTTTATAAATAACATGGATCATCCACGCAATACCCGGTAACCAATTATACGCGTGGTGTTATCACGTGATCATCATCTCCATGTCTACCCTTACCCACCCCGTTTAAGGTATTAAAGCGCAGAATGGTCTCGTTACTTATTGCATGCTATTACCCGTCCCGATCCTATCAGTCTCGGAGGCATTGAGACTACTAATCCTAAAAGGGAAGGGAATTGGGGCTTTTTAGAGTTTAAAAGGATAAAAGTCTAGGGCGACAAGCGAGAACACATAAGCAGTTAGGGGAAGAACACATAGAAATTAAGGCTCAAGTAGGCCTCCTCACTTAAAAGAGCAAATATAGCATGACTTCAAGTACTGGTTAGGTCTTTAATTAATATTACGTAAAGGGGGTGGCTGATTTATTACATATTTTCAGATAAGGAGTCCGAATTAGGCCTTGTCTGGATGTAGTTTATCATAATTGACGCAATTAATTACCTAATAGTTTGCCTAAGTGAGGCCTATAGGCATGACATCTAATAGAGCGTACTGATTTTAGGGAAAAGGTTACCGGTTATATGAAAGAAAGATCTGCGGATTTTGACGACCTTATGACTGATTTTAGACTCGTAGATGAAATAGACGAAGCTGGTTCAGTTGATTATTCCTACAGGCATGATTTCTAAGCGTAATTGGTTTTTAAATAAATACATAAATGCAAGAGTCCTATAGGCATAGTATCTAGAGTGAAGTTGGTTATTTATTAACCTATGATTGTTTGCCTAATGGCATGTATATGCAGAAGTGCAGAAACCTAAGATCATGATTTCTATATGCAGAACTTATAGACATAATTTCTAAGATGCAGAAGTGCAGGACTTATAGACATAATTTCTACAATGCAGATGTGCAGAAACCTAAAGTCATGATTTCTATATGCAAAACTTATAGACATGATTTCTAAGATGCAGAAATACAGAATTTATAGGCATGAGTTTAAAATGTAGAATGCGGAAATTGTAAATAACCTATAGGCAGGTTTTCTACCCTTGGCATGCATTCATCCCCATCCCTTTCCACTAGCCATCCTCAATTGTTATTACAAACTATTACAGATCCAAATGAATCAGAAAGAAAAGTAAAATTACATCAGAAGTTCCAGCTGCATCCAAACAGCCTAATTCAGACTTAAAAGTCCAACAATATGAGATAAACCAACTTCCAGGATCAGATTTCCAAAAGCCTTTCTCATATTTGGGATGTGTCAAAGTTCCCAAGAGTCTCAAAGGGGCTCCGGGCAATGCTTACACCCCAAACACATTGCAGAATTAAGATCATAGTGCAGTGTGGAAATGCCAGCCCTCAGATGTCCAAGTTCAGAGGGAACTCAAGGTCCCAAAGCAAGGCTCATAAGAGAGGGGAAGAACTTAAGGGTCTAAGAATAAATGTAAGTGCATAGGGGAAGAGCCATGGCAGGCTGGTGGTCATGCCCAGCAATTAGGATACTGGTACACCCCTGACCAACCTGTTATCCAAACTTAAGAGTTAGGATCCATTGTGGATCAGGTTATAGCCTGGACATCAATTAGGGTACTGCCAGGCCAAGAACCTTAACTCAAACACATAGAAGGGAGTAGGGGTAGGGATTCACAATAGAAAAGGCAAGGAAGGAGCATAATTAGCACAAATCACTGAACATAAGCAATAAAGTAAACAAGGATGCTGAACTGTGAAGTAAACACATAGGGGTGAGGCAAAAAATTAAACGAAAAACATACCAGTTTCAAAAGAAAACAAGTAAGAAAACAGTAGTCTTTGAAAAGCCAAGTTGCAAGCACAACATTTCCAAAAGGTCTCAAGCAATGCAGAGTACTGAATTCAAATTAGTAAGGTAAATGTGTGAGTGGGAAGTAAAAAGTTCGAGGTATTGAACTTGAAGTATAGATGCGAAGTATTTGACTGGGAGTGTAGATGTAAGTTAGGTCTTTTCAAAGTGCAAAAGTGCACCCCCTTTTATAGTGCAAAGAGAACCAGTAAGAAAGGTAAAGAAATCATTGGAATCAGTCTCCCTTTGGTTAAGGGATTCTGATTCCAATGGGTAGAAATTAGTTAAGGAAAGAAATTTTTACTAAAACCTTTCAAAGTAGCACCAAAGGGGTAAATACATAGAAGTTATTTAAGGAAACATTCAATGGTACACGGTTTGTGCCAAACATGGCAAGGGAATCAATCAAACAGTCATGAAACCAAAATTACAAGTTCAATTTGAATGAACCAAGTCAAAAAAGGTAAAGGGGGTTCAATCGAAGAAAAATCAATGACAATTCGACAACCTTATTAAAAGAATTTTAGAATCAATCAATTAGTTAGTAAAAAACCTTTTGAAAAAGAAATTTCTCATATATATATATATAAGTACACATATCAAACGAAAAGAGTCGTTAGGTTATTTAGAAAAAGAGTTTAACACTGAAGGTCTCAGAGTCACAAGCAAAAAGATTCAAGCTTAATTACAGACTCACAGTGAGTCTGAAAGCGTAGGGTCCCAAAGCGGAACCCTAGTACCACTTGTCAAAGAAACCCCAAAACCTAGGGTTTCGAATAGAATCAGAGGTGAGAAAACAATGTCTTTGAAAGAGGCTTAGAAATCTCTTTCAAAGACTTATGAGAGGTAAACATACACAAACAAGCTCAAAAGAAAGAGATGATGCGAGTTTTTAAACAACAGTAGGAAAAAATATACAAACAAAACTCAGTAAAGCGACCAAAATCCAGGATTCAAACATAAACACATATAGCAAAGAGTGAGGAAAACAACACAAATTAACATGCGAGCATAAGGATAACAGCAGAAAAAATAGAAGAGTCTTGCATAATAATAAAAAGGAAGAAACAAGAGAGCAAACTCATGCATAATAAGAAGAAAACATACGAGCATAAACACACATAAAGAAAGAACAGGAAAGATCAGAAAATTATTTGAAGAAACCCTTTTCAGAAACCCTAAAATTGAGATTGAACGATTTTAAAGAGGAAATTTGGGAAAAACCTTTGAAACATCAAATAACGCTCAGGCATGTCACAGATCTAAAGAAATAAGCAAGTACAGAACCTCAGACGGCTTAGAGTTGCAGAGAAAACCCTAGAATGAGAAAGGTCTTGAGGAAAGTCGGATCCTGAGTCGAAAAGACTCATATTGCTTGAACACGCCGGAATAATGGCCGGAAAGGCCATAGATCAACAGATCTGAGAAAGATCTAAAGAGAGCCATTGAGGTCGGGCCCCCAAACTTCGAGTAGCTTAGGTTTAACGGTGAGAGAGAGTGAGCACAGGCCACCCATGGCCTGGAATGTCATGGATTCCGATGGAAACATGGTATAAACTGGTGGGAGATGATTAGGGTTTCGGAGTGGGCTAGAGAGAGTTTGAGAGATGAAGAGTTCAAAGGCGGCGTATATGATAGAATGGATTAGGGTTAGGTGGGTTAGGGAATTAAAAAGGAAAGAAAGAATATCGGCCGTTGATCAAAATGATCAACGGCCTGGATTTAAAGGGAAGCCGGGTGGGTTTAAAATCGGGTCAGGGGTCGCGTTAAAAT
>NW_017671711.1:78782-92986 GCF_001879085.1 Nicotiana attenuata | reverse complement strand
AATGAATTTTTAAAACAAATTAAAAGCACTGAACTAATTAATAATATATAAATATTAATCCAAAAACAGTGGAAATAATCTTAGAATTGTAAAATGCTATTAATCGTAAAATAGGCTATAATTGCAATAATATGCAATTTAGCTTTAGAAATACCAAATAAATTTGTAAAAATATACAAAAATCACCTTAATTATATTTTGGTGTAAATATGAGAATAGAAATAAATTATTCACCAAAATGATAATTTTGGGAATAATTATTGGATTTTGTACTGCTAGAAATAGACAATAAATTGATTTGAAACCTTTAAAAATTAGGGAAAAATACCAAAACTCTTGAGCATGCTTATATATGCATGTACATACTATTTTGAAAGTATTTTGTACGTAAAAATACATAGGAAAAAATTGGGTGTCAACAACGAGTACAGTAGAATTCAAAGCTGTACCACTACTAAGGAAATCTGGGACACTCTGCAAGTGGCTCATGAAGGAACCCCTCAAGTGAAGAGGTCAAGAGGAACACTATTGTATTCTCAATATGAGAATTTCACCATGAAGGAAGGAGAAACCATCCAAGAGATGTATACAAGGTTCACCACACTAACAGATGAACTTAAGTCTCTTGGAAGGGTTATTCTTGAAGAATACAAAGTTGAGAAAATTTTGACAAGGGTTTTGCCAGTCACTTGGGAAAGCAAACTCACTGCGATTCAGGAATCAAATAACATTGCCACTCTTAAGTTGGACGAGCTAATTGGAAATCTTACTGCCTATGAACTTAGAAGGCAAACCATGAAGATGGATGCACCCAAGAAGGAAAGGAGCCTGGCACTCAGAATCACTGAAGGCGCTGATATAGAAGAGGATGAAATGGCTATGATCACAAAGGACTTGAAGAAGTATCTAATGAGAGGAAAGGGTTCCTTAAGAGGTGCAAGCTACAACAAACCAAGGGTTCCTGAAAAACAGACCAACGAGGACTGCTACAAGTGTGGGAAGACTGATCACCACATCAAAAATTATCCTCGGTGGGAATTGAATGGAAGAAGGAAATGGCTTAACGAAGGAACATGTTTATCCCAAGAAGAACAAAGGATCAACAAAGGCTATGGTTGCTGCCTGGGGAGAAAGTTCAGATGAAGATTCAGAGGATGAAGATGGAGATGAACAAGCACTTATGGCCATTGAAGAATCTGATGAGGAATCTGAGGTAAGTATAATTCATCTCAAAGACAAGATTAAGTTTTTGTCTAAAGAAAGTCTATCTGAGTTACTTCTGGATTTCATTGATGAATCTGAGGTCATAAACAATGAAAAGGAACAGCTGTCTAAGGAATGTGTGATTTTGAGAGCTAAGTGCAAAAATCTGGAACTTAGGACTAGTGAAAGTGATAGTAAAAGTGTTGAGCTAAAGAACCAGGTTCTTGAAGATGACACCACTGTGCTAGAGCTTAGATCTGAAAATTTGAAACTGAAATTAGGAACAAGTAAAAAGAAAGTTGATCACACACATCTGACTTTAGAAGAAAATCTAGGAAAAATGAAAGATGAGTTGCAAAAGAGATGAGCAGATAAGGGTCCTAAAGGAGGATCTAAGTAAGGTTAAGCACGGGCTAGACAGAATCTGTAAATGGAATAGGTCCTCTGATGCACTTTCATGGTTACAAGAACACCATAGTAGCAATAAGAGAGGACTTGGGTACGGGACTCCTACACCTAAGTGGGATCCCAAAAGCAAGTATATCACACTTCATGAGAACAAAATCTGCACACACTATGGTAAGACTGGTCACTACAAAAGTGAATGTACTGCAAAAGAAAAGGCTAGTCAAAAGAACAAAACATTTGTTCAAAGAAAAAATAGGCTGCGAGGATGGGCTAAAAAGAATCTAATTCACCCTTTTGCCTATAAAAAGGGACCCAAACTAGCTTGGGTTCCTAAGACTAACCCCTGGTTTCCTTTTGCAGGTCCAAGTGAAGGGGAGCAGTCAAATATGGTACATGGATAGTGGCTGCTCAAAGCATATGACAGGAAGCAAGAACCAGTTCCTTTCACTTGAGGACCTCAAAGGAGGTAATGTCTCCTTTGGAAATCGTAAGAAAGGTGATATCATTGGGGTTGGAAAGGTAGGTAAGACAGATTCACACTCCATTGAGAATGTCTACTTGATAGATGGCTTGAAATACAGCCTAATCAGTGTATCACAACTGTGTGACAGAGGTAACTTTGTAGCATTCACCTTTACCAAATGTTTTGTGATAAATCTTACCACTGACAAGATTGTTTTGCAGGGAAAAGAGTAAACAATATATACATTGTATATCTGTCCACTCTTTCAGAAAATGAACTCACTTGCTTAAGTGTGTTGGACAATGATCCCCTCCTTTGGCACAAGAGACTTGGACATGCAAGTCTGAGTCAACTCAACAAATTAGTCTCCAAGGACCTTGTGATAGGGATGCCTAACATCAAGTTTAAGGAATACAAAGTTTGTGAGGCTTGTGCAAGGGGGAAGCAGGTAAGATCCTCTTTTAAAGGCAAGAAAGTGGTAAGCACGACCAGATTGATGGAACTGGTCCATATGGATCTCTGTGGTCCAATGAGAACTTTAAGCAGAGGTGGTAAAAGATATGTGATAGTGCTTGTTGATGATTACTCTAGGTTTACCTGGACATTGTTTTTAACATCTAAAGATGAAGCATTTGACATGTTTACTTCTTTTGTTAGAAAAACTCAGAAACAACTAGGTAATCAACTTGCATCAATTAGGTTTGATCATGGGACTGAATTTGAAAATGCTAAGTTTGCTGAATTTTGTGATGTGCATGGCAAAGATCATAATTTTTCTGCTTCTAGGACTCCACAACAAAATGGAGTAGTTTAAAGAAAGAATATGACACTTTAAGATATGGCTAGGACTATGCTTCTTTCTAGTAAACTGCCTCATAGCTTCTGGGCAGAAGCTGTAAATACTACATGCTACATCATCAATAGGTACATGACTATACCTCTTGTAGAGAAGACTCCCTATGAGTTACTTAAAGGGAGAAAATCAAATATATCTCATCTTAGGGCATTTGGATGCAAATGCTTTGTGCACAATAATGGAAAAGACTCCCTAGGTAAGTTTGATCCCAGAAGTGATGAGGGAGTATTCTGGGATATTCTTCACATAGCAAAGCTTATAAAGTGTACAACAAAAGAACTATGTATGTAGAAGAAAGTGTACATGTGGATTTTGATGAAACTAACATTCTTTCTGAGAGACAGGAACATGAAGATGAAGCTATTGGGCTGATAAGAAGTTCAAATAGAATCCTTGCTCAGGCTGAAGCTGCACCAGAAGAAGGAACAGGTGATGGAACAGGTTCTTCCATCTAGGGCAACCTGAAAGGGGGAACTGAACAAAGAGGAACTGAATCTAATACCTTAATGGAACCTGTCCATGAGCATGTTCCTCAGCAACAAAACATGGGAGAAACATCAAGCTGAAACCAGTTGGTTGTAAAACCTTACAAGTATCAAAGTTCTCATCCCATTGAGAACATAATTACTGATCCAACTTCTGGAATTAAAACTAGATCTTCATTAAAGAATCTTTGTGCTTTTAATGCTTTCTTATCTCTTATTGAACCTAAAAATGTTGCTGAGGCTTTGCAGGATGCAACTGGATAAATGCAATGCAAGATGAACTCAACCAGTTTGAAAGGAGTCAAGTTTGGCATCTGGTTCGAAGACCCAAGGACATATCAGTAATTGGCACAAAATGGGTCTTCAGAAACAAACTTGATGAAGATGGAACTGTTACAAGGAACAAGGCAAGATTGGTGGTTCAAGGATATAGCCAAGAGGAGGGCATACACTATGATGAGACCTTTGCTCCAGTTGTAAGGTTGGAAGCAATAAGACTCCTCATAGCCTTCGGTGCTTACATGGAATTTACTCTTCACCAGATGGACGTCAAGAGTGCCTTCCTCAATGGCTATTTAAAGGAAGAAGTGTTGTCAAGCAACCTCCAGGGTTTGAAAGCAAGGAGTGTCCTGATCATGTATACAAACTTGACAAGTCACTCTATGGACTCAAGCAAGCTCCTAGAGCATGGTATGAAAGATTATCAAAATTTCTGCTTGAACATGGTTATAAGAGAGGTAAAATCGATAACACTCTTTTCTTGAAGGAAAATGGTAAAGTTCTAGTAATACAGATATATGTTGATGACATAATTTTTGGAGCAACCACTAAAAAACTAAGTAAGGAATTTGCTAAACTAATGGGGAGTGAATTTGAAATGAGTATGACAGGTGAGCTTAATTTCTTTTTAGGCTTACAAATTAAACAAAACTCAAATGAAACTATGATCCATCAGCAAAAATATGTGAAAGAGTTGATTAAAAAGTTTAAAATGGAAGAATTGAAAGAAATCGATACTCCTATTGCAACAACCACAAAATTGGATATAGATGAACCTGGTTCATCTGTTGATCAGAAGTTGTATAGGGGGGTAATTGGTTCACTTTTGTATCTTACTGCTAACAGACCCGACATTATTTTCAGTGTAGGTCTTTGTGCTCAATTTCAAGCAAATTTGAAGGAATCCCACTTTACTACTGTCAAGAGAATATTGAGATACTTGAAAGGCACTACTGACCTTTGCCTTTGGTATCCAAAACGTAGTAATTTTAACCTAGTGGGATATGCTGATGCTGTTTATGCAAGTTTCCTTGTAGATAGGAAGAGCACCTCAAATATGGCACACTTTCTTGGTTCATGTCTTGTGTCATGGGCTACTAAAAAGCAAAATTCATTGGTCTTATCTACTACTGAGGCTGAGTATGTTGCTGCTGCTTCATGTTGTGCTCAATTACTGTGGATCAAATAGTAATTGATGGATATTGGAATTGATGTTGGTTGCATCCCTATTTTTTGTGATAACTCTAGTGCTATTAGTATGACAAAGAACCCGGTTCATCATAAGAGAACTAAGCACATAGATGTTAGGCACTATTTTTTTAGGGACAACTATGAGAAAGGCTTGATCACTGTAGAGTTTTGTGCTACTGATAAGCAGATTGCTGACATCTTTACAAAAGCACAGAGTAGAGAGCACTTTGAAAGGAACAGGTTAGAATTAGGGATGATTAAGATCACCTAATGGACCATTCAGAATGCACAATTGAAAAAAAATGAAAAATGAAAAAAAAATTGGTTAGAAAATCTGGAACTTGTGTAAATAGCTAGATTAATTTTTGCTCAGTCTCATACTGTAAAAAGTATACTCCTGTGCCATGTGTTAATATGACTCAGTGATCTCTAATGAAATTTTCTCTATTTTGGCAAATTGAGACATGATCAAGAGGATTCTCAGTGAAGAACCTGATTCATCAGTGCTGGTTCATCTGAATAACGAGGATTCTGCACTCTGCACAATTTGAAATATTAATATTTAAATCATAAGCAGAGTCCTACCTTAGTCCAAAATCTTCAAAAGCATATCCAATTAAGTTTGAACTAGTTCCGTTTTCAAAAACAATCCTCACCGTGTCAAAACACGTAGATTCTAGGGAAGCCTAACCGACTATTCAAACTGAAATTTCAGGATGATTAGACTTCTACTTGACTGCTAAAAGCTGCCGTTGCGTATTAATTGTCCTCCTCCTTTTAAATCCCTCATAATCATTGTTAGTTTATATGAGTCCACCAAACTATAGAGTACTTGGTCCTCTATGATTTTCCACTAAGAATACTAGGAAGCAGTAAGTAAAAGAGACACGGGATTTTTACGTGGAAAAATCCCACTCAAGGGGACAAAAACCACGACCTACACTTGTAGTCTTTCAACTTCACTAACTTGTAACTACACTATTACAAGCCACTTTGTAATGACTTTATTACGAAGACTTTAACTCAACTAACTCGTAGTACACTTACCAAAAGCCACTTTGTCACTCACTAGTTACAAAGACTTTAACTTATGACTAACTCTAGTACAACACAAACTTAGAAGGTTTGTGATTTTTGGGTTTCCTAAAACACAGCTTCTGAGAAAGCAAGATAGGAATTACAATGAAGAGCAAATAACAAGATTACAACTCAACAACGGATGTACATAGACTCATTGTGAAACTGATCCTTTAGTGGAGTTGTCTTCTTGTTCTTGACACACTTGTGACTTCAATACTGGATTGACTCTTTAATGCTTGAGAGAATATCACTAAATGCTCAAGTGAATATCTTGTGCCTTGCACTATGTTACTATACTGCCAAGGACATCACAAGGATGATGTCAATTCTTAGTACAAGCCTCTTCAATGGGAAGTGACTGCTGCACTGTCGCATGAACAGTAGCAGGCAGTTACTCTCCGCAATTGCGTTCCAGCTGTTGACTTGTACTTCTGTCAGAGAGCACCAAAGGATCAGGTCCCTGTCGTATTCCTCTTTGTAGTAGTTCATTAGCTGGAGTTCAGACTGAACTTTGTTCATTTGAAATGTGTACCAAGTGAGTCAGGTTTCCTATCTGGTTCTTGACAGTAAGTCTGTTAGATCATCAAAACACAAGAGGTGAAGACATTGAAAACCCATCAATTTCCCCCTTTTTGATGATGACAAACTTAGGCATTGATAGTATCTATTTAGAGCAGAAATAACCAGATGAGGTACCGGGAACTACCCAAGGTTCCTTCTTAATCAGATCCCCTGTTTCAGTCAATTGGTCACCAAGTTCCCCCTGACCTTTTGCTTTTGATTCCCCCTTAAGTAGATCTCCCGTTTTAATCACACTACACAATCACTACACCCATTTTAATCACACTACACAATCACTACACAATCTTCCCCCTTTTGGCATCATTAAAAATACACAAGCAGGCAAACAGCATAAAGAAGTCCAGCACAGCCAACTCATGCCACACATGCGCACACAATATGACAGAAAAGAGAAGCCAAAGGAAAACAACATTGTACAAGCAAAACGAGGAGCAGTTTCATTGATATGAACAATGGAATGAGCAAAACATGAGCAATAATAGTGAAACCCAGCATGCCATCAACAAAAGGGTAAACAAAAATAGAAACAGCAGCCACAAAATATCATAACAAAAGATAACTGGTCACTAGGAGGAATCTAAGAGGCACTAGAAGAGGAAGACTGGGAGAGGGAAGCAGCAAGTGTCTTGAGAACCAGGTCCAGTCGGGCATTTGCAGACAGCTGCTCTTCAAGAAGTTTTGCGTGAAGCTTATCATTTTCCTTTGTCAAGCGATCAACTTCTTCATTAGTGGAATTAATGAAACCGGGTCCTTTAACGGCTTGACTGAGCTGAGTTTCTAGTATAGCGTTCTGAGCCCTCAATCTTCTAATCTCTTCAGAAGCAGCATTTTGAGCATTGATCAGCTGAGAAATAATCGAAATGTTTCCACCAACCTTTTCTATGCACTCACATTCTTCCATAGAAGTTTTAGAGAAGGTCTGCTTGCGTGTGCCCACTCTGGGATTACCCAAGGGAACCTTGTAAAACTTAAACACTTGAGTGAGGAGGAATCCATATCGAAGCCCATGATTCCCACCTTTAAAGTTTGCCACCTTTTGCATATGATCTATCATGATTGCTGGCAGGTTGATCGGGACAAACTCATCAAGAGCTTCCATTAGGACCAGATCAGACTTTGTAGCAATAGACTGCCTCTCAGAGCGAGGTAAAAGCACCTTAATTAACCAGCTCAAAGAGAAGCTGATACTCAGGAAGTAGCACTTTCTTATGTACATGTTCCCCTTGCTGAATAGCTTGCTCTTTCATGATAGCTCTCCTAAAATTAGCACCACAGACACCTTTGACTGAGGACATTCCTTCACATGAAATTTGGAGTACCTTCCCCAATGCTGAAGCATCAAGTACAATGTCTACTCCATTTACTAGCACACAGATGTGATCCCCCACAATAGTGAAGAGAGATGCGTAGAAATTTTGTACCGCATCTTCCTACACTACAGGCATGTTCTCCTGAAACAAGCGCTCCCATTGCTGAAATTCCACTATCTCCAAAATTTGCCTCATACCTACTATCTCTGAGATTGCCGGATCAAACATACGACCCCACAAGACTTTCTGAGTTCTCAATCTCTCCTGCCAAGGACCACTGTCACTAGGTATGGTCTTCAGAGAACCAGGTTCCCTTACAGTTTCCCGTTTTTGTTTTCTAGAGTCTTCATCAGATTTCCCTTTCCAACTTACAAACCCCACAGTATCTCCTTCAAACATAGCTTGCTCAGCTACACTCTTCTTAGACTTACTACTACCCTTCACGAATGTTTCACTTTGTTTTTCAATAGCTTCATCTGAAGGTCCATCCACAGACTTCTAGATTTTTAGACATCGTTTTACTAAGGAACTAGGTTCCTCTAGAGCATCTTTGTCAACCTCAGCCACTGGAATACTTTTGTTAGTCACAAATTCCCCTTGTTTCATCAACCTCTTCTTTTTTGTTTTGACACTCCTCTTACCTTTCTGCAAGGTAGACTCGAAGGCCTCTTTATGCTACAACCTAGAAGTGGGAGACTTGGAAGGGAATTCTAAGGGTTTAGGATAAACAAGAGGTTCCTGAGTAGATTTATTTGGAAGAGAATCAGGTCCTTCAACAGGTTTTTCTGTGACTGTTTCATGGACTAGAGACTCGAAGAGTACCATGGTTCTTTTATCACCTAGGAATGGAGTTTCTTCCCCATGATACTCAGAAAAAGGATAGTCTCCTTCATTCAACAGAATCTCAGTAGCAATAGCCATGATATTGTGTGCTGCTTCCTTTTCTGGTGACTCTGTGAGAGCCACCGAGTCCAAAATGGAGGAGTTCAGATATTGATTAGGATCATCCTCAAAGACCTCTGACACCTGAGAGGTAACACTTCCTGAGTGTTCTTTGGTGAGATCAGAGGAATGAGGATATATGGGGTTTTCAACACGTGGAAGGAAGAAAAAGTTTGACAGAGAAGAAAAAACAATAGGAAGTGAGGAGGGAACAGGTGTGGGTGCAGTAGCATTGGGAAAAGTAGAAGAGTGAATTTCTGGTGATGATTTTAAGGATGATAAGAGAGTGAGAGTGGTGTTAGTGGTGGAAGAAGGAAGCGATTATTCGATTGCCATTGTAGGAGGATTTGGTAAGGAAGTTGAGTGAAAAAGAAATGAAGAGAGGATCACAAGGATACACAAGAGATGAAGGTTCATAACTTGCTGTGAGAGAGAAAGAGAGTTTTATGGGAAGAAGAGCTAATGATGAGAAGAGAGAGAAACGGGTTCTGAAGGGTTTTAAAAACGGCGGTAGGTTTGTGGGAAAATGTTATCGTGCAGAGGAGGTGAAGGGATTTGAAAGACAAGACATGACATGCAGACTTTGAAAAGTCGGATGATGTGGCAGATGAATTAATTTTGTTAACCTTTTTGAGAAAGCATGCAAGACAACACATTACTACTAACTTGTGGTACATGAACCTGATGCCCGAACGATTTTTTGAAAAAGATTTTAGCAGCTCTTCTTTCGCAGTTCATCATTGTACCTTTAGCTTCTATGATCGTCATGTGTGTTTACCTGCAACGGTATCGATGTGAGTTAGGCTTGGCCAGAAAACACTTTAGCTAGTTTTACTTGGAAGAGATTTTCATAGCCAATTGATGAGGTATACGGTTCTCAATTAAGCTGCAACATCCCCAGCTTTACCCTTTTTCTTTCAAAATGTTCCTCGCTCAATGCCTTTGGTGAAGATATCTGTAACTTGATGTTCTTGTGCAGCAAAGTCTCATACAGATAAGTCCCCCTTATATTATTTTTGAGACAAATGTAGACATCAATGAGTTTGATACTCTTGATGGACCAGGTTCTTTTCCAAGTTAAGAGCGTCTGCATCAGTTGTTGAGGGAACCGCTGGGTTGTATTTCCTCATATCCCATAAGATGATCCAATCGAATGAGTCATTCCGGATGTGCTCTTCTTGACCACCAGATAACTTTGTTTCCTTCAAAATGGTGCATTTCCTCATGGGAGCTGAGATTTTAATTAGTAGAGGAACTGAGTGCGTTTCCCTGCACTCCTTGTTATGCTACTTGTGAAGTCTCTTGCACTACATCTCCAACTCTTTCTTCAGCTTTAGTTGATAATAATTGAAGTACCAGGTTCCTTTTGAGAAGTGAAGGAAAGAGTTTCATTGTCTTTACCTGTCTCCTTCATCTGACTCATCATATTACCCTTGCCATTTGAAACATCATATATCTCCCAGGAACCAAAAGTGGTTCATTATCTTGATCATTACTGTTTCCTCCCTTGTTAGAAGTGTCACACCTCCTTTTTACATACCCGAAGGTAGTATAAGGGAGTTTTTCCACTTTAAGTGACATTATACGAAATGGGATTATTTATTTATTTTCATTCAGAGTCGCCACTTGGGATGGTTTGTTTTCTGGTGTCCCAAGTCACCAGTTTATTTTAAAATCCCAGATCGAGGAAAAATTCGACTTCCGTTTGAAGTCTGCGAACCAGAAATTCTGAATAAGGAATTCTGTTAACCCGAGGGAAGGTGTTAGGCACCCCCGGATTTCGTGGTTCTAGCACGGTCGCTTAAACTATCATAATTGGCCTATTATCTGATATTAATACATGTTTTAACCTATGGTTCAATTTTAACTTTATAACCGCTTTTATTTAATTATTTTTTAGGAAAGATTCAACGTCATCTAAAACACGCCTTGAACCACATCACATAAATGCACCCGCGGTCCACGACACATTTTATCTAACGTTGTTGAGATTTGGATTTGGGTCACATAAATGCACACCCGAGTTTAGGAAGGTAATTTTTAAATAGCGCGCCTAAAGCAACTACGCTCTTTCACATTAGCGAGGGCCATGGAAAATTTAACTAAATGGCATGCCTCAATTTCTAAGGATTTAAAATTAATTAAATGAGGGCCATGCATTTTGAGCTTTTATTTGGCACGGCGCCCCTCAAATTATTCTATCAAAGTATTTATAAACATAGTTTTGAGGGCCATAAACTAAATGCATTCTCTAATATGGCGCACCTCAAATCAAAGAGAGTTTAATTATTTTAAACAAAATATAACTCGGAACCCTTGTTTGCACAAATGCCACTACGAAGAAAATTGGGCTCACAGGTCGAATCCAGTCCCCAGAGAATAAACGGGCAAAAGGCAGTCCAAGTTAATTAGAACCTTTCATCAATTGGGCCAACGTTAGGCCCAATCATTGGAATCAAACAATTTGGTACAAAAGTTAATTAATCACAAATCAGTCGAAACTATCTGAAACAAAAAAGCTTGAAATAACATTCTTTAACTCTTGGAGATTAACTACATGAACATAGATCGATTAGACAGAAATTTGGACGTTAATTTGTCGTGCAATTCAGGCCAAATCTGCTGTGGACAAGTGAATCCAGAAACGACAAATGAACACGCTGTTGGGCTCAAGACATAAGCCCAGATAGCATTGGCACACTATTCTTATTCGCACATGGCCAAGAATCCAGGGCTTAGTGAACCCCAAACCTTGTAAAAACCAAGGCTAATAATCAGGACTCGATATCGAGTCTATTCCAATCAGCAAACTACCATTTACACCAACAATACACCTGTTAACTCTCATCACTACATAGTAATTGAGACACAAGGCAATTTCAAAGGCTACTAAGAACACATGCTCAACTTCAATTACCCAAGTATTCATCCTTGAATTCAATCCCAATCTAAATTCACATACAAAACTTGAACTTAAACTCACTTAACTCTTTCTCAATATTGACGGTAACGAGATCTAGGAAATTAGCACCATTCACTCGAACCAAACAAAAGAAGAAGGAAAATCAACACCCCAAACAGGTTCACTTCTACAGCACATCAATGACATAAGATAACTAAGCTAACATGTACAATATTGGGTCTATTACAGAACATTTAAAGGAGTAGAAGAAACAAATGAAAGGAAATCTAAAACAACTTGTATTCAGTCAGGCCTCAACTCGAAATACATGTTCTTAGTCACTCGTTCACAATGGTTTGAAGTAATACCTGGTAATTAACAGGGAAAACAAGAGAGGTGAAGAATCAACAATAAACAGCAGCAGAATCAACTTAACCCAGCAATGAAACAGTAACAGAATCAGCAAATCAAGCCTCAGATTTTCAAACCAAATTCTGATGTTCAGAACCCCAAATACACCAATTCTGCTGAACCTTTTAAAATCTAACTTTTCACAAGGGAATTAAACTTGAAATCAAGCAGAAAACTCAAACAATTTTCAGTATTTTCTTGAAAGAAAAAGAACTTCAGCCGTTTTTTAACTTTTCAGGATTTTTGTCTCTCAAAATCTCTACTTGCTATTGAAGAAAGAGTGCCTTTATAGGCAAGTGTTAGGGCAGCATAAAGAAATTAGTTTTTGCACTTAAAACCTTTTTGAATTCTCATTTTTGCTTAAGTACCCTTAGTGTAAAAAGTCAGTTTTCACTTAAGCCCCAGTGACAGCTTCTAGGAAGCTTCCTTCAATTAGTTACACAAATATTCCCTAGCCTAAATTCCTAAACTACCCCTTAAGAACCCTGTTTTTACCCCTGAAGCCAAACAGATACGGGTCAAATTGACCCAATTCAAAGTGTTATGGGTCTGTAAATCCAAGTCGAATCCCCTTTTGGGCTTTCTGATTTTAGAACTCAAATTCAAGTCATAAGACCTAAATTTAATGAGCCCGGCATGGGTTTCCCAAGGGGAACTCAGAACTTCTTTTATTGAAAACCGAAAAAAAAGATGAAATGACACCAAAGAAAACAAAGAAATTAAAATAAGTATGAATTATTAACTTAATTTAAAGCATGCAAGCAGAAAATGATTCAAAAATGAAAACAATAGAGACAAACAGAAGAGACGAGGCGAGAAAGTGAAGACTGGAACCTTAAACTAAACAACAAGAAGAAGAAAAATGAAGGAAGGAAAAAGAAAGATGAAAATACCTAAGGAACAGCCGGAACAAATCTTGAAACCACCCTTCAAGCCTTCGATTTTGGCCGAAATGGGCCTTAATCGTGTGTTCTCAAACGAAAACACACGAATAAGGACAACTTCGACCTCAAATCTTCATCAAACTTGCTGATTCGGAATTTTGGGGTTTTAGGGTTCAGGCTTTGATTTAAGATTCGAGGATCTTGGGTTTGATTCGAGGGGAAAGGAATAGAGATTTAGGATGGGGAGGTGAAGGGGAGTCTAGGGTGTGAATTTGGGCCGGTTTAGGGATGGCGCCGCCACCGGAGAAAGCTAGGGCGGCGCTAGGGTTGATGTTTGGGTTTCTGATGATGGGAAGTGAGAGAGACGAGTCTGAGAGGGGGGTGGGTAGGCGTTTAGGACAGTATTATACTGTAAGGGGACTCAGTTCCCGTCCATTAGATTAAATGGAAATCAACGGCTCAAATTAAAATGATCAAAACGGGATCGTTTGGTTCTGAACGGAATTCGGATCGGGTTGGGACGGATTTGGGCCTGGTCTGGTTGGGTATTTGAAGGGGAAATGGGGAATTCAATTGGGCTTGGGGATTTGGCCCAAAAATTCGAGTCTTTTAATTCTTTCCTTTCTTTATTTCAAAAATTTTTTTCTTTTCAAAATTAAAAATAAACATCTAAATTAATTCCTCGCTCAAATTATTCTACCAAATTAAAATAATTAACTCTAAATAATAATAACCACAACTAATTAAATACCAAATTAAAAGAAAACTACCAAGATTCGAAATTAAAAATTAAAAATGCAAAAATGAGTTATTTTTTTGAGAATTTTCTATTTTTGTGAAACACTAATTTACTAAATAATCTAAAAATATAAAATCAAATCCTAAATGCAGATGCAATATATTTTTTTTGTATTTTTATGAATTAAACAAAATTAAACATGCACACAAAAATGCAAATAATCAAAAAATTCTACAATTACTCCTAAAATAACAAATAATTAAAAGAAAAAATCTAATTTTTGGGATTCTGTAGGAGTAATTCATATGAGGCAAAAATCACGTGCTCACAACTGCCCTTATTTGCTTGGAGACACGAAGGGTTTTCGGGCAAAGATAAAATGAGCAATTAATGAGGCATTTTTGTCCCGTTTGTACACTCCGTGAGAAGTATTTTTTGTAAAAAGACCTGACCGAACCTTGCTTCAGAG
>NW_017671711.1:55043-78762 GCF_001879085.1 Nicotiana attenuata | reverse complement strand
TCCTTATTACACCAAAAATGGAAAATAAAGAGCTAGACTAGCTAAAGCCTATCAGCTACGAGTTTACACGATTCCTATCTATAAATCTCTTGAAGCTTGATCTTGAGTCTTAGCTAGTTCTTGCTGTAGACTCTGATCTGAAACTTGATGCTCGTCAGCTGTGACCATTGGTTCACTTTTCAGCTTTGGATCAAGGCGGGACATGCGAGGCCTGTGATTTCAATCATATCTTGGGCAGCCCGTGTCTTTCTCCGCTTCAGCACTCTGAGTTCACTTTTTTTTGGTTCTTTTCTCTTCTTTCCTTTATTTTGGATTGAGACTCATACTTTTGGTCGTCTCGAACCCTGTGCCTCGAGGTCAAACCTGCTCAGACACCAAAACAAACAAACGAACGAAATTTTTCTACCCCAGTTTTCACCAGGAAAATTTCGTGAGTTATTTGTAACTAAGATCTAAACTTTTTTTTTTGTTAAAAGCAATAAAAGTCAGGATTGTGTATCCTTGGGGAAAAGAGATTAGGGAATGGAGACCCTATATCTAAAATGAAAGCAACTAGGGAGTGGAGACCCTATGTTGGAAAGGTTACCAGGTTATGTTGGAAAAATTACCGGGTTATGCTGGAAAGGAAAAAGGTCCTCGGGTTATGCCGGGAAAGTCATCGGGTTATGCCGGAAAAGAAAAGGTCCTCGGGTTATGCTGTGGAGGTCCACGGGTTATGCCGGGAAAGTTCATCGGGTTATGCCGGAAAAGAAAAAGGTCCTCGGGTTATGCCGGGGAGGTCCACGGGTTATGCCAGGAAAGTTCATCGGGTTTTGCCAGAAAAGAAAAAAATCCTCGGGTTATGCCGGGGAGGTCCACGGGTTATGCCGGGAAAGTTCATCGGGTTATGACGGAAAAGAAGAAGAAAAAAAGTCCTCGGGTTATGCTGGGGAGGTCCACGGGTTATGCCGGGAAAGTTCATTGGGTTATGCCGGAAAAGAAAAAAGGTCTTCGGGTTATGCCGGGAAAGTTCATCGGGTTATGCCGGGGAGGTCCACGGGTTATGCCGGGAAAGTTCTTCGGGTTATGACGAAAAAGAAAAAAGTCCTCGGGTTATGCCCGAAAAGAAAAGGTCCTCGGATTATGCTGGGGAGGTCCACGGGTTATGCCGGAAAAGTTAATCGGGTTATGCCGGAAAAGAAAAAAAGTCCTCGGGTTATGCCGGGGAGGTCCACGGGTTTTGCCGGGAAAGTTCATCGGGTTATGCCGGAAAAGAAAAGGTCCTCGTGTTATGCCAGTGAGGTCCACGGGTTATGCCGGGAAAGAAAAAGGTCCTCGGGTTATGCCGGGGAGGTCCACGAGCTATGTCGGAAAAGTTCATCGGGTTATGCCAGAAAAGGAAAAAGGTCCTCGTGTTATGCCGGGGTTCAACTAGGGAGTGGAACCCTATAATGAAAAAGACTACCAGGTTATGCTGGAAGCGACTAGGGGATGGGGCTCTATGTTGAAAAAATATAGCTAGAGATTGGGGACCCTAGGCTATCATGATTTTTTTTTTGACATTTTTTTTTAAATTTTATTTTTTTATTTTTTTATTTTTTTTAAGAAAAATGAGTAAAATGCAGGAAAGAATTTGGAGGAGACTTCTCTTTTGGATTGACTATTGCTGCAAAGCTGTTTGTAGCCCTTGCGCAGTTTCTTTTGGTTGCACCTGGTTCTTGCAAGGTTGTTATGGATTGCACCTGTTTCATGTTTTCAAACAAAGAACAATTGTTAGTTTGAAACGGTGGTTGGTTTTGTGGCCTTGATTGTTTCAATCACTTGATCTCGGCCTGACTTCTTTGATGAAGATTTCAACTGCAACTGCTCATTCCCTGAGGACCAATTTCATTTCTGACCCTGGAGAACCTCTGGTTTTTCCAGACTTTGCCATGACGGTTGGTCACGTGGGACTTAAGCTTTCAACTTTATTTCGCCTTTGTGGGCCTTTCCTTTCTAATTTGTTGCCTTTTCTCTTTTCTTTTTTTTCTTTTTTACCTTCGGAGCATTGTGGAACTTTTTGCTCCTCAAACTTTGCTGCAACGGCTAGTCGCGTGGGACTTAACCTTTTCCAACTTTATTTCGCCTTCGCAGGCCTTTCATTTTTGGCTTCTTTCTTCCAACTTCAATTTCAGAGCATTTGGGGCACCTTGCCTTTTCAAACCTTTGCCGAGACGGTTAGCCACGTGGGACTCAACCTTTTCAACTTCATTTGCCTTTTATAGGCACTTCAATTTGATTTTTTCCTTTCGAGAGTTTTGATTTCGAAGCATCGGCCGCCATGGCTAGTCGGGGTCGACTTGATGCCCCTGACGAGGCTGGGTGCCTTTTTTCACATTAGCTCATGTCAAACGAAAGCCCTGTAAAGCAGTCTTGCCATCCCTTCTTTGTCTTAGTTCCGAAATAGAGTTAGACCGAAAGGGATTCAAAGAAAAATGAATAATGGACAGGACAATGAATTCAAACGAGAGGTATCCCTTTCGGGGAGAGGAAAAAAGGACTTATCTGGAGTACATACGGACTTCAATGAACATGATATGCCTTTTGGACTGGATGCCTGATCTGTCTAAATCGTCCGACTCTCAGAAATTCATCACAACTTTGCTTCAAAATTCGAGAAACCTTGCCAGGACTTTGTCGGCAGCGATGGCTGTGAGGATCCTCTTTTCGATCAGGGGCGCCCTTTGCGAGTTTTCATGAGCTGACCTCTCTCATTTCTCTTCTCACCATCACCTTATAGTGCTATTTTGCGAGTTTTCACTAACAAGACTCTCTCATTTTGATTTCTTTGCTTACTGTCGCCTCACGGTGCCCATGTGGGTTTTCACCAATAAGACTCTCTCATTTTATTTCTCTCATTTTGTTGTATCAGATCCAAGTAACTCTATCCTCCCATTTTGAACCTCTTTGCCGATTGATCAGAAGGACTTGAACAGGGTTTAGGTAAAAAAAAGGATTTGGATTGAGTTACAACTTTGGAACCTTTTGGGCAGGATCATCGCCGAACCATTATAACATCTGCCCCAGTTTTACTTTTTGGGGGACTTTGGATTTTTATTTTGGTGTGACTGAGCCCCAGAGAGAGGCTGCCTACGTATCCTTTCGGAATCAAGTCAAACGTAGTTCAGGGAACTTTGTTTTTTTTTTGTTTTTCTGTTTTGTTTTTGTTGTTTTGTTTTGTTTTCTTTTCTCTTTCTTTTCCTTTCCTTTTCCACTTCTTTTTTTTTTCATTTTTTTGTCTTTTATTCCCCCCTTTTTTGTATCTTTCTTTTCTTCTCTTTTTTTTTTCATTTCAATTTTTTTTTCAATTTTTTTTATTTTCAATAACACTTTTAGGTTCCAAAGAGGGTAATCAAAGAAGAGTAACCGGCTCAAAGGATTTTCAAAGGGTGGATAGTGTTTGGGTAGCGAGAATGAAAGCCTTCTTCATCCCAACCGGAGAACATTAATGCTATATAGAGGATCCAACATAGTACCTTTTGACTGCATTTGCATTGACAGTTGTTTCAGGGACATTTCCTTCGATGTGTCCCAAGTACAATGCTCTCTTTTGGCAGTATTCTTGTTGCAATGTATGGACCTTTCCAATCTGGAACCAATTTTCCTTCAGCTGTTCCAATCTTTGTTTCATTTCCTCAAACTTATCTTCTTTGCATTCTGACTCTTGATTCATTATTTCGAGGTCTGACAGCGTTTTGGGATCTGGGCATGAAGTCCACAAGCATGTCATGTTATTGAGATCTGCATTTAAACAGAACTGAAAAGAGAATAAGAAAAATGACAAGATTAAGAAAAGAGACATTCCTGGACAATGAAATTTTAATTTCATTTGATTTTTGGTTTTTTTTTTTCAATTTTGAATATAGAAGGGTTTACATCGGAAAGTAAGACAATAAAGTAAAACATCCGGATCACACCCTGAGATAATCCGGACGCAGAAAGGATAGCAAGACTGGCTACCGAGACTCCCGTCTGATGGGGAACTTTCAAGCTTGGCGACCGTCTTTTGGATTTTCTTCTATTTTGGCAATGGCAGTAATGGCCTTCAGTGCCGGATCAAATTCCTCATCTTCACAAATCATTCCGACTATTGGTCCTATGTTATGGGCAGGCAACAAATTGTTCATCACATTAGGAGCTTTTTCATCCCGAAAAACAATTCTTTCAGCTTCGATCAAATCTTCAACTACCCTTTTGAGGGTCCAACAGTCCTCCGTACTGTGTCCCACTGCTCCAGAGTGGTATTCACATCTAGCATTGGCTCGGTGCGAGGGGGACTCGGGGTTTGGCCGGTTCGGGGCCACTAGCTGCAATAGACTTAGCCTGATTAGCTTTTGGAACAAGCTTGACTACAATTCACCAATAGGGGTGAACTGATTCTTTCTGAAGGCTCTCTTGGGCGAGGATTGTACTGGGGAAAATTTGGTTGGGGATTATATGGAGCTTGGTAAGGATGGGCATTTCTTGGAGGTGGAGCTCGATTTTGTGGATAATGTTGTGGCCGCGGGTAAGTTTGCACGTTCATCACCGCATAGGGAGGCAGTGCCACGGCATAAGCAGCATCTTGAAGTGGATAATAGTGTTGAGGGACCTCAGGAAGCATATATGATTGGCTGAATGACCTGCGGGCCCCCCTCGAGCTGGAAACCATCATGGCTCCCTCTTCATTTCCATTGTTGCTCATCAAACCCTCCGAACCATTCTGAGCAGCCAATGATGTGGCCATAAAGGCAGCATGACTAAAGATTCGCCCTGTTTTTAAACTGTTTTCAACCATTTCCCCAATTTTGATAGCCTCAGCGAACGGCTTACCCATAGCGGACATCATGTTTTGGAAGTAGTCCGCCTCTTGGGCCTGTAGAAAGACAGTGACCATTTCAATTTCGTCCATTGGAGGCTTTACCCTGGCAGCTTGCTCACGCCATTTGACAGCATATTCGCGGAAGCTTTCCGTGGTTTTCTTTTTCAAATTGGATAAAGAGTTTCTGTCGGGAGCGATGTCCACATTATTCTGGAACTCACGGACAAAATTCGGGCCATATCGTCCCACACGTGCCAATGAGTAATTTCCTGATCCGTATACCACACAGAAGCGATTCCGGTGAGGCTTTCCCCAAAATAGGCCATTAGCAGCTCCTCTTTTCCACCAGCACCCCTCAGCTGGTTATAGTATCGTTTCAGATGAGCGACTGGGTCTCCATGCCCGTCTTACTTTTCAAATTTTGGCATCTTGAAGCCAACTAGCAAGTGAACATAGGGAAACATACAGAGGTCAGAGTATGAAACACTCTTTTGGCCACTCAGACCTTTCATGTTTATTTCAAGATTAGTTCCAGGCTCTTCATCTTCCGAGCAATTTCCTCTTTCTCGGGATTTTTAACAACCTTTTCTTGCTCCACCGAGAGGTCATATTGTGGAGGTTGAGTGAAAGAGTGTGGGGTCACATATGTTATTTCTGGTTGAAGCTGTGGACCCTTAAAGATGAACATTGGAGGCGGTGCCCTTGAAGCCGGTGCCTGGGGGCGAACCACAGAAGGCATGCCAGGATCATTGGAGGGTGCCCGCATGGGATGAGCGGGTTGGGCACAGGGGCATTGGTAACCTCACCTGTCTTGGGGATCAATTCAGGGAACCCAGGGATTGCACTTGGCGGTTCCGTACCATTAGACCAGGCGTCCCACATTTCCCATATGCGGAGACGCAACATCTTATTCTCTTCAGCAACTGCTGATTCTACCTGCAGAATAGCCGATGCTGGGCTATCCTCAGGACCGATGATTGGTAGATTGCTTGCGGAGGCCATCTGTGCCTTTGGATTTTGTGAAGGAGGGGAGGCCAGACTACCAACAAAACCAACCACCAAAACCTGGCTATTTTGCATACCCAACAACCTTGTTAGTATTGAAACATTTAACATATAGGAAATCACACATTGGGATGCAATGCACCTAACAGTTAAACGCTTCTACCATGTGTTTGAACGGTTGCATGTTTCATCCCGGCCTTAACTAACTCTTTCAGTATGGACCTCTTTTCTTCATCTTTGTTTCTCTCTAATTACTCTTGATTTTTTTTTTTGTTTTTGCCTCTCTTTTTTGGCACTCTCTTTTTCTCTTTTTGTTTGTCACTCTTTTATTTCTTGTCGCTCTTTTTTCTCTTTTTTTTTTCACTCAATTTTTTTTTTCAAGTTTATTTTTTCACTCAATTTATTTTATAGCTATGATCGAATCCGATGGGAATTGCCTACGTATCATGACCCCGCATGAATCAGATCTTGCGTAGTTCGGGAAGATCGAGAATAGAGTAGATAAACTAACTCTTTTTTTTTTTTAAATTTTTGAAAGAAATGCTTTATAAGAAATAAAGGAATTTTTTTTTTGATTTTTTGATTTTGATTTGATTTTTCTTTATTTTTGAAAGAAAGACTTCTAAATATTCCTTTTCTTTTGATTTGAACTTTAGGAATTTTTAAAGTGAGAAGAACATATTTTTGTTTGCTTTTTCATTTGTTTTACCTTTTTCTAAGGAAAAAAGAAAATATTTTTTGGATTTTGGATGTTGCCTCTTAATATTCGAAAGAGGAACTTCTAAGAAAAATGTTTTGAATTTCTGAGCTTTTTATTTATTTAACAAAAGTGCTTCTAAAGAAAAGCAAAAATATTTTTGGACTTCAGTTTTTTTAAATAATTTTTTGTTGACATTTACAAAAGAAATACTTTTACAGAAAGAAAAGAATATTTCCCCCTTTTTTGTTTCTTTTTTTAATTTTTTGGAAAAATACTTCAAAGTAAAGGAAACCCGTATTTTCGGATTTTTATTCTTTTTATTTCTTTTTCCATATGAAAGATTTCAGAAAGAAGGAACTATTTTTGAGTTTTAAAAAAAAACTTCTTTTTTTTTTTAATTTTCTAAGGAAAGATTTCTAAAGAATGAACTAAAAGAAAAATATTTTTTTGGATTTTTTTTTTGAAAATTGGGGCCGGACCGATGAGGTTTGCCTACGTATCTCACATCCGGTGAGAATCAGACCCGCGTAGTTCGGTCAGTTTTGACATAATAAAAATAGAGGGAAGACATGAAACTTTTGAAACCAAATTCTTTCTTCTTTTTCCTTTTTCTCTTTTTTTTTCCGAAATTTCGGCAGAGTTTCAGCTTATTTTGGACACCAGGTTTTTTTCCAAAAATGGGTAGTCACTCTCTCATACCTCAATTTTATTTTCCCAATTCCTTCCATATTCTAGCAACCGGTCAACATGCAAACCGAAGCAAATAATTGTACAAGTAGCACGTAAAATATGCATCAGGATGGTCTTTTATTCTGGGGTCCACCTGTCCTAGATGGACCCCACCCCTGTGTTGAGTCCCCAAAGTCAAATGCACATGATGCAAACAAACGTTCCTACTAGGGATCCGGCATGAGGCTGAGTTATTCTAAGTATAAAACCTGGGTATGCTGTTCTAGACTTGTGTCCTGAGCGGACAACTCGAGCCGAGGAGGGGGCTACGTACCGGGAACCAAAAGGCCATCCGGCTTTGTAACATGTCCGAGCCTCTTTCTTATTTCAAGGTATGACACTAACAGAATAGGGAGTCACGCCAGCGTGCACATCCCCGAAGATAAGAAGAGAAGGGTTTCGTAACAGCTTATATATAATTCAATTAATATCAAAGCGGTAAAAAGCGGCATTTAGCACATTAGGCCCAAACATGTAAAAATCAGATAATAAATAGAGCCAACTATAACAGTTATGCAAAGCTTTCGAATTCTGGAACCCTGAACCGAAGTTCTGAGTTTTTATATCCCCAGCAGAGTTGCCAGAGCTGTCACACCTCCTTTTTACACGCCCGAAGGTAGTGCAAGGGAGTTTTTCCACTTTAAGTGACATTATTCGAAATGGTATTATTTATTTATTTTTATTCAGAGTCTCCACTTGGGATGGTTTGTTTTCTGGTGTCCCAAGTCACCGGTTTATTTTAAAATCCTAGATCGAGGAAAAATTCGACTTCCTTTTGAAGTCTGCGAACCAGAAATTCTGAATAAGGAATTCTGTTAACCCGAGGGAAGGTGTTAGGCACCCCCGGATTCCGTGGTTCTAGCACGGTCGCTTAAACTATCATAATTGGCCTATTATCTGATTTTAATACATGTTTTAACCTATGGTTCAATTTTAACTTTATAACCGCTTTTATTTAATTATTTTTTAGGAAAGATTCAAAGTCATCTAAAACACGCCTTAAACCACGTCACATAAATGCACCCGCGATCCACAATACATTTTGTCTAACGTTGTTGAGATTTGGATTTGGGTCACATAAATGCACACCCGAGTTTAGGAAGGTAAGTTTTAAATAGCGCGCCTAAAGCAACTACACTCTTTCACATTAGCGAGGGCCATAGAAAATTCAACTAAATGACACGCCTCAATTTCTAGGGATTTAAAATTAATTAAATGAGGGCCATGCATTTTGAGCTTTTATTTGGCACGGCGCCCCTCAAATTATTCTATCAAAGTATTTCTAAACTTAGTTTTTGAGGGCCATAAACTAAATGCATTATCTAATATGGCGCACCTCAAATCAAGGAGAGTTTAATTATTTTAAACAAAATAAAACTCGGAACCCTTGTTTGCACAAATGCCACTACGAAGAAAATTGGGCTCACAGGTCGAATCCAGCCCCCAAAGAATAAACGGGAAAAAGGCAGTCCAAGTTAATTAGAACCTTTCATCAATTGGGCTAACGTTAGGCCCAATCATGGGAATCAAACAATTTGGTACAAAAGTTAATTAATCAAAAATCAGTCGAAACTATCTGAAACAAAAAAGCTTGAAATAACATTCTTTAACTCTTGGATATTAACTACATGAACATAGATCGACTAGACAGAAATCTGGACGTTAATTTCTCGTGCAATTCAGGCCAAATCTGCTGTGGACAAGTGAATCCAGCAACAAGAAATGAACACGCTGCTGGGCTCAAGACATAAGCCCATATAGCATCTGCACACTGTTCTTCTTCGCACAAGGCCAAGAATCCAGGGCTTAGTGAACCCCAAACCTTGTGAAAACCAAGGCTAAAAATCAGGACCCGATATCGAGTCTATTCCAATCAGCAAACTACCATTTACACCAACAATACACCTGTTAACTTTCATCACTACACAGTAATTGAGACACAAGGCAATTTCAAAGGCTACTAAGAACACATGCTCAACTTCAATTACCCAAGTATTCATGCTTGAATTCAATCCTAATCTAAATTCACAAACAAAACTTGAACTTAAACTCACTTAACTCTTTCTCAATATTGACAGTAACGAGATCTAGGAAATTAGCACCATTCACTCGAACGAAACAAAAGAAAAAGGAAAATCAACACCCCAAACAGGTTCACTTCTACAACACATCAATGACATAAGATAACTAAGCTAACATGTACAATATAAGGTCTATTACAGAACATTTAAAGGAGTAAAAGAAACAAATGAAAGGAAATCCAAAATAACTTGTATTCAGTCAGGCCTCAACTCGAAATACATGTTCTTAGTCACTCGTTGACAATGGTTTGAAGTAATACCTGGTAATAAACAGGGAAAACAAGTGAGGTGAAGAATCAACAATAAACAACAGCAGAAATCAACTTAACCCAGCAATGAAACAGTAACAGAATCAGCAAATCAAGGCTCAGATTTTCAAACCAAATTCTGATGTTCAGAACCTAAATACACCAATTCTGCTGAACCTTTTAAAATCTGACTTTTCACAAGGGATTTAAACTTGAAATCAAGTAGAAAACTCAAACAATTTTCAGTATTTTCTTAAAAGGAAAAGAACTTCAGCCGTTTTTTAACTTTTCAGGATTTTTGTCTCTCAAAATCTCTACTTGCTATTGAAGAAAGAGTTCCTTCATAGGCAAGTCTTAGGGCAACATAAAGAAATCAGTTTTTGCACTTAAAACGTTTTTGAATTCTCATTTTTGCTTAAGTACCCTTAGTGTAAAAAATGAGTTTTCACTTAAGCCCCAATGACAGCTTCTAGGAAGCTTCCCTCAATTAGTTACACAAATATTCCCTGGCCTAAATTCCTAAACTACCCCTTAAGAACCCTTTTTTTACCCCTGAAGCCAAACAAATACGGTCAAATTAACCCAATAAGTGTTATGGGTCTGTAAATCCAAGTCGAATCCCCTTTTGGGCTTTCTGATTTAAGAACTCAAATTCAAGTCATAAGACCTAAATTTAATGAGCCCAGCATAGGTTTCCAAAGGGGAACTCAGAACTTCTTTTATTGAAAACCGAAAAAAAAGATGAAATAACACCAAAGAAAACAAATAAATTAAAATAAGTATGAACTATTAACTTAATTTAAAGCATGCAATCAGAAAATGATTCAAAAATGAAAACAATAGAAACAAACAGAAGAGACGAGGCGAGAAAGTGAAGACTGGAACCTTAAACTAAACAACAAGAAGAAGAAAAATGAAGGAAGGAAAAAGAAAGACGAAAATACCTAAGGAACAGCCGGAACAAATCTTGAAACCACCCCTTATGCCTTTGATTTTGGCCAAAATGGGCCTTAATCGTGAGTTCTCAAACGAAAACACACGAATAAGGTCAATTTCGACCTCAAATCTTCATCAAACTGGCTGATTTGGGATTTTGGGGTTTTAGGGTTCAGGCTTTGATTTAAGATTCGAGGAGCTTGGGTCTGATCGAGGGGAAAGGAATAGAGATTTAGGATGGGGAGGTGAAGGGGAGTCTAGGGTGTGAATTTGGGCCGGTTTAGGGACGGCGCCGCCACCAGAGGAAGCTAGGGCGGCGCTAGGGTTGATGTTTGGGTTTCTGATGATGGGAAGTGAGAGAGACGAGTCTGAGAGGGGGTGGGTAGGCGTTTAGGACAGTTTTATACTGTAAGGGGACTCAGTTCCGGTCCGTTGGATTAAATGGAAATCAACGGCTCAGATTAAAATGATCAAAACGGGATCGTTAGGTTCTGAACGGAATTTGGATCGGGTTGGGACGGATCTGGGCCTGGTCTGGTTGGGTATTTGAAGGGAAAATGGGGAATTCAATTGGGCTTGGGGATTTGGCCCAAAAATCCGAGTCTTTTAATTATTTTCCTTTTCTTTTATTTCAAAAATTCTTTTTTTTTTCAAAATTAAAAATAAACATCTAAATTAATTCCTCACTCAAATTATTCTACCAAATTAAAATAATTAACTCTAAGTAATAATTACCACAACTAATTAAATACCAAATTAAAAAAAAACTATCAAGATTCGAAATTAAAAATTAAAAATGCAAAAATGAGTTATTTTTTTGTGATTTTTCTATTTTTGTGAAACACTAATTTACTAAATAATCTAAAAATGTAAAATCAAATCCTAAATGCAGATGCAATATTTTTTTTTTGTATTTTTATGAATTAAACATGCACACAAAAATGCAAATAATCAGAAAATTCTACAATTACTCCTAAAATAACAAATAATTAAAAGAAAAAATCTAATTTTTGGGATTCTGTAGGAGTAATTCATATGAGGCAAAAATCACGTGCTCACAACTGCCCTTATTTGCTTGGAGACACGAAGGGTTTTCGGGCAAAGATAAAATGAGCAATTATGAGGCATTTTTGCCCGTTTGACACTCCGTGAGAAGTATTTTTTTGAAAAAGCCTGACCGAACCTTGCTTCAGAGGTTGCCTACATATCCTTGGCTATAAAGGAATCAGGTCAGTGTAGTTCTGGAAGTTTTGGTAGCTGGGACTACCGTGAAGCTGTGATTTCACTGTTGCTGCTGCTGCTACTGCATGCTGAACTCCTTATTACACCAAAATGGAAAATAAAAGAGCTAGACTAGCTAAAGCCTATCAGCTACGAGTTACACGATTCCTATCTATAAATCTCTTGAAGCTTGATCTTGAGTCTTAGCTAGTTCTTGCTGTAGACTCTGATCTGAAACTTGATGCTCGTCAGCTGTGACCATTGGTTCACTTTTCAGCTTTGGATCAAGGCGGGACATGCGAGGCCTGTGATTTCAATCATATCTTGGGCAGCCCGTGTCTTTCTCCGCTTCAGCACTCTGAGTTCACTTTTTTTTGGTTCTTTTCTCTTCTTTCCTTTATTTTGGATTGAGACTCATACTTTTGGTCGTCTCGAACCCTGTGCCTCGAGGTCAAACCTGCTCAGACACCAAAACAAACAAACGAACGAAATTTTTCTACCCCAGTTTTCACCANTTAAACAAAATTAAACATGCACACAAAAATGCAAATAATCAGAAAATTCTACAATTACTCCTAAAATAACAAATAATTAAAAGAAAAAATCTAATTTTTGGGATTCTATAGGAGTAATTCATATGAGGCAAAAATCACGTGCTCACAAGAAGAATGAGTCTTGTTGAATAGCTCATGACCAGTTTCTTCCATACATTGTGTCCGCTTGTTGTATATCTTGTAAGCTTTGCTTTGAGAAGAATACCCCAGAAATATTCCTTCATTACTCTTGTCATCAAATTTACCAAGTTGATCCTTTCCATTGTTGAGAATATAGCATTTGCACCCAAATGTTCTTAGGTGAGTCAGCTTGGGTTTCCTGCCAGTTAGCAACTCATAGGGGGTTTTGTTCAGGAAAGATCTGATCATGCACCTGCTCATCAAGTAGCACATAGTGTTTATTGCCTCTGCCCAGAAATTTTTGCTATTCCACTGACAGTGAGCATTGTCCGTTCCATGTTTTCCAGAGTTTTGTTCTTTCTTTCAACAACACCATTTTGCTATGGAGTCCTTGCGTAGTCAAATTTTGTTCCAGGGTGGGATCTGATGTAAGCTACTTTCAATCCCATCTTCACTTGGATTTTCTTTACAAAGCTCACAAATATCTCGGAGTCTCATCTTTTGTCCTCAGAAACAGTATCCAAGTGAATCTTGAGTAGTCATCCACAATCACAAAGATATACCTCTTTTCATTCCTACTCAGTATTCTCATAGGACTACACAAATCGACATGAAGGAGTTCAAATGGTTTCGGTGTGATGACATCCCTTTTTGGGCTTAAAGGATGATTTCACATGTTTTCCTCTAGCACATACATTGCACACTCCGTGTTCTTTTAACTTTGAATTTGACAGACCATGGACCAGGTCCTTCTTCATCAATATATCTAGAAGTGAGAAACGTGTATGCCCCCAATCCTTTATGCCAAGTCTTTGAATCATTATCAACTGCATTCAAGCAGCTCATATCACCAGCTTAGACACGAACTTCTACCTTGTTTTCTTCCCGATACCTAGAATGTACCCCTTCTTTCCATTTCCAAAGGGTACATTCCCTCCTTGCAGGGATTTCAGTGAGAGAAAATCCATGGTGTTTCCAGTCATGTGCTTTGAGCATCCACTGTCCATGATCCATTGTAGTCCGCTTCCTCTCACTATTCCCTGCACATCTAAATTATGGGTTAGATTTAGGAACCCAAACTAGTTTGGGTCCCTTGTAATGAGGAAAAGGGTAAGAGCCTTTCTAGTCCATGCAGGCAATATGCGATTTTTGCGAGTGGTACCTGGTCTCTTTTTAGTAGTCACTTTTTCAGTAAACAATTTGTTTTTCTGAACAGATTGGAACTTGGCTTGGCAATTTTCTTTGAAGTGCCCATTGTTCCCACAGTGGGTACAAAGCCAGTTATCAGGAACTGTGACATACTTGCTGTGAGGGTTGTAAGGAGTTTTCTCCTTTTGAAACCCGATTCCCTGCCTGTTTCCACTATTGTTGAAGTACACGGCAGTGACAGCATCAGAGGACCAGGTCCACTTGAGAGATTTCTCAAGATCCATTTTTACCTTTTTTAATTCAGCTTGAAGTTGCCTATTTTTATCAAGTTCACCACATAGAATAGTTTTAACATCATTCAATTCCATTTCAAGCTTGATGTGTGACTCACTGGCTACTTCTTTCCCTTTCTCAATACTTGCAGGCCTAAGTTCTGCTTTGAGTCTCTAAATAGTTTCCTCTAGGTCAGCGATTATCACCAAAAAGTCATCCCTCTCTTGCTCAGTAGCTGCAATTTTCTCTTCTAGAGTGTGCTTTTCATTGCTAAAGCCTTCTATGGTTTCCTTCAAATCAACAACCACTACCATCAAGTCATCTCTCTCATTTTCTACACTACTTATTTTTTTCATTCAAAGCCTCCTTTTCTTTTCCAAGATTAGCTATGGTCTCATTTTGATCCACTACACAACACACCAGGTTATCTCTAGATTGTTCAGCATCTCCTAGCTCTATGGTCAAGATCTCCTTATCATTAATAAGACTATAATATGCATCAATTAGAACATTTGCTAATGACCTTAACTTCTTAGAAGAGTAGGATTTCAGATTTCTCTAAACATCCTGAAATTTACCTCATCATTTTCATCCTCTTCATCATCGTTAGACTGAGCCATCAGTGTAAACAGTGAATCATATTTCGTTGCTTCAATTTCTACTGCCATCATAGAGCTGTTTTCTGCATCTGGTTCCCTTTCTGATTCGCTGGAGGAGTCTCCCCAAGCAGCAAGAGCCTGCTTCACAATATTGTCAGCTGAACTTTTTCGACTGAATCGTTTGTCTGGCACCGGGTTCCTTTTCACTGCTTTGTCAGGGTTTTGTTTGTATTGCTCCTGTTTCAGAAGTGGATAGTCTTTGATGAAATGCCCTGGCTTTCCCCACTTGTGACAGAGATCATTGTTCCTTGCTTTACTTGAACTGCCCCTCTTTGGTATACCACCATTTCTTCGAACCATCTTTTGAAACCTTTTAGTAAGATAGGCCATATCACTATCTTCTTCACTTGAGTCACTATTTTCAGCCTTGAGCACCAGATTCTTTTCCTTCTTTGGCTCTCTCCTTTCACTGTCTTTCTTTCTTTTCATCTCGTATGTCTTCAGATTACCAATCAGCTCATCCATGGTTAGAGTTTGTAGATCTTTAGCTTCAGTGATGGCATTCACCTTACTCTCCCAAGAGCCAGGTAGAACACTGAGAATTTTCCTTACAAGCTTGTTTCTAGGAATAACATCTCCAAGTGAATGAAGCTCATTTATGATTATGTGAATCTAGTGTGCATATCTTGTATAGACTCACCATCCTTCATTTTGAAGAGCTCATACTCAGTGGTGAGCATGTCAATCTTAGACTGTTTAACCTGAGTAGTTCCTTCGAGTGCAGTTTGCAATGCTTATTTCTTTGGCAGAATCACAGGCTGAGACTCTGTTGTACTCATCAGGTCCTATACCACATACCAAGATTTTCTTGGCACGATAGTTCTTTTCTACGACCTTTTTGTCAATATCACTGTACTCTTTTCTATCTTTCGACACCATTGGTCCAGTTTCTCCAAGCTTCTTCATAGGAACATATGGACCATCACAGATGATGTCCCATAGTTCTAAGTCTTCTGCCACTATAAAATCATGCATACGAGTCTTCCACCAGCCGTAGTACTGACCATTGAATCTAGGAGGTCTGTAGGTTGATTGTCCTTCCTCAAGGTTGGGTGGAGCAGCCATTGAGATCCTTTCTAGGTGTTAACCTTTTAGAAAGAACCTGCTCTGATACCAATTGTTAGTTTATATGAGTCCACCAAACTATAGAGTACCTAGTCCTCTATGATTTTCCACTAAGAATACTAGGAAGCAGTAAGTAAAAGAGACACAGGATTTTTACGTGAAAAAATCCCACTCAAGGGGACAAAAACCACGACCTAGACTTGTAGGCTTTCAACTTCACTAACTTGTAACTACACTATTACAAGCCACTTTGTAATGACTCTATTACAAAGACTTTAACTCAACTAACTCGTAGTACACTTACCACAAGCCACTTTGTCACTCACTAGTTACAAAGACTTTAACTTATGACTAACTCTAGTCACAACACAATCTTAGAAGGTTTGTGATTTTTGGGTTTCCTAAAACACAGGTTCTGAGAAAGCAAGATAGGAGTTACAATGAAGAGCAAATAACAAGATTACAACTCAACTACGGATGTACATAGACTCATCGTGAAACTGATCCTTTAGTGGAGTTGTCTTCTTGTTCTTGACACACTTGTGATTTCAATACTGGATTGACTCTTTAATGCTTGAGAGAATATCACTAAATGCTCAAGTGAATATCTTGTGCCTTGCACCATGTTATTATACTGCAAAAGACATTACAAGGATGATGTCAATTCTTAGTACAAGCCTCTTCAATGGGAAGTGACTGCTGCACTGTCGCATGAACAGTAGCAGGCAGTCACTCTCTGCAATTACGTTCCAGCTGTTGACTTGTACTTCTGTCACAGAGCACCAAGGGATCAGGTCCCTATCATATTCCTCTTTGTAGTAGTTCATTAGCTGGAGTTCAGACTGAACATTGTTCATTTGAAATGTGTACCAAGTGAGTCAGGTTCCCTATCTGGTTCTTAACGGTAAGTTTGTTAGATCATCAAAACACAAGAAACATAAGGTGAAGACATTGATAACCCATCAATCATCCTTGCCACTCTCTCATAATTCCCTAAAACCGTCAAAATTTCTCTCTTCTCTTTTCTTCCAAAATTCAACCCACCCATCTTCTTCCTCACAGAATCAAGAGAAATGACTAACCCTCAAGATAACCCTGGTACACCTCCTCCACCTACCCCCTCCGATTCCTTCGCTACTCCTCAACCTAGGAGAAGGCGAGTAAAAATGCTTGCTTGAAAAACTGTGGTCACAGGTGCGCTTTCAAGGAAATTAAACGCATAGTTACAGGCTAGTCAAGCCCAAGACTCCCAAAATTCTGATGAATCTTTCAAGTCGGCGATTGAGGGGGAAGGAACTGGGTCTTCCGATTTTGAGCAGGTAACATCTGTGCAAAATTCTTCAACTAAGGTTATCTCTGATTTGGTCGAAAATTTGGAAAATAGATTTATATTGGTTGGGTCTGTGGTGGATGTGGAAACGTCTGAGTCAAGAAGGAGAGAAGGTAAAAATACAAGAGAAAAATAAAAAGAGAGTGAGGGTGTGCGAAGTGATGAAAGGGGAATAGGAAAAGAAGTGGCTAATTCTTCACCCACCTTTGAAATTGTTAGAAAGACTATCTGTGGAGCTGAGCCAGACAAGGTGGAAGAAGGTAGCAAGGGGGGGAGGGGGGAGTGGATTGGGAGAAGCCGCTGAAGGGCTAGTGAATCTTGGAAAACAAGCAGATTAACCTGGTTCATCTATTGAGGAAACACTGGCTGATCTATTGGAAAAGATAGGTGACAGTTACAAACCCAAAAAGACAAGAACCCCTAAAGCAACGAACCCTGGCACAGCTAGAGCAAATAAGAAAAGCAAGGCAGCTCTTTTTGAAACTTCTGATATTCCTCTGCCAAGAGGAAGAACTACAAGGAGCAAGTTAAAGCAAAGTGAGGAGGAGTTGCAGAGAGCTTTAGAGGAGAATAAGAAGAAAAGAGTGGAAAAGGGGAAAGAAAAAAGTGGTTGATCCTGGTGAGGCTGTTGAAGTGGATGAGATAGACCCGGTCCATCAAGGTGAACAGGTAACTGTTGAGGTGGAGGTTCAGACCCCTAAGCCCAAGAAAGCCAAGACTTCCTCAAAGAAGTCTTCATCTGTATCTAAGTTTGCTGAACCATCTACCTTGGCTAAACGGACCAGGTCTGCAGTGAAAGCCAAGCAAGTGAAAATTACTGAAGAAGAAGAATGGAGTGGTGAAGAGGAGGATGAGTCTGACAATGAAAAGGACAAGCTAGCCAAGTTTGGCAAACGAACTCCTCTTGAAGGGTAGACTCTTGAAGGACTTTGAGGAAGAAGGGATGGTTCTACTGCTTGAAAGGCTAGAGGTACAGGGGTGGAAGGACATGGTCCTTCAGTTAGAAGGTAGACTGGCCAGAAATGAGGTTGTTGAATTCATGGCAAATGCTGAGGTAAAGGATGGAAGAGTCACCAGCCTGGTGAAACGGGTTCAAATTTCCTTTGATGCAAAAGAGCTAGGTGAAATCTTTGGTATACCCTCTGAAGGGTATGATGATTATACAAGGCAGAAATGGCCAAGTCTGGACTCTCTTCCTACTGCCCTAGCCATCACTAGGAAATTCTGTGATAATAAAGAAGTAAGTGAGCCAAAGGTTGTTTATAAGAGTTAAATGAAGCCACCCCACAAGGTGTTGTTTAAATTCGTCAACAAGTGTGTGCTGCCTAGGCAGGAAAGAAGGCACATTGCCAACTACATGGACTTGGTTCTGATGGAATGTCTGGATGTTGGGGGGCAAATCAACTGGCCTGGGTTTATTGTCAAGCTTCTAGATCGGGTTATCAATAGCTCCAAGGCCCATGCCATTCCTTATGGCTTCATTCTCACTACTGTTCTTGCTCATTGTAAGGTGTCACCGAAGAAATGTGAGATGGCCACAAGCAAAGACCATTTTGGAATCAATACTCTTCTTGCTTGTGATTATGAGATTAATGCCATTCCCAATGAACCTATCAACAGCAAGGTCAAAGCCGTAGTGCAGGAAAGTGGGGCAAAGGATGCCGAGATAGCAAGGCCGAAGACTCGATTGGCTGAGGTAGAATATGATAGAAATGCTCTCCGAACTGAGCTCACAAAGGAAATGGAGAAGAATGATGGAATTCTTCAAGACATGCTGCATCTACTCCAAGCCAAAACCCAAGCCCCCAGTTCTTCCATGCCTCCGTTTCCTAGCCCTTGCTTACACCTTTCAGTGACCCAGTGTGATGACCCAAAAGGTCATCACTTGCTTTTAAATTAAATTTTGTGTTTCCGAGGCCTTAAAAACCTCTTTTATCTTCACCTCAATTTGTGTGCGCAGTCCGGGCGTGTAGCAGGAAAGCTGTTATGTGAAAAATCTGTGAAGTATTGAAATTTTGACTTAAAATGCATTTAAGTTGACTTTGGTCAATATTTTTGGTAAAGGGACCCAGACCCGTGATTTGATGGTCCCGGAGGGTCCGTAGGAAAATGTGGGACTTTGGCGTATGCCCGGAATCAAATTTCGAGGTCCCAAGCCCGAGAAATGAATTTTTAAAGAAAATTGTTTTCTGAAATTATTTAAAGGATTTTGAAATGAAACTTGATTAGAACATGATGGTATCGGGCCCGTATTTTGGTTCTGGCGCCCGGTACAGGTCTTATATATGATTTAAGACGATTCTATGAAATTTGGTAAAAAACGGATGTCATTTGATGTGATTCGGACCTAAATTGCTAAAATTGATGTTTAAGAAGTTTTGAGATATTTCATTGATTTTGAGGTTTAATTCGCTATTTGAGAGGTTATTTTGGCGATTTGATCGCACGAATAAGTTCATATGATGTTTTTGGGTTAGTACGCATGTTTGTTGGAGCCCCGAGGGCTCGGGTGAGTTTCGGGTAGGTTCCGGGGTGTTTAAACTTAGGAAAAATGTTGCTGTTGCACCAGTTCTGGTGTAACCGCACCTGCGGTTCTTGGGCCGCAGATGCGAACTCGCAGGTGCGCACAGTGGGTCGCAGGTGCAGTCTAGTCTCGCAGATGCGGACAATTTTCCGCAGATGCGGTTCCACAGGTGCGGCCCCAGCGGGACCTAGCCATTTCTGCAGAAGCGACCATTTTTTCGCACGTGCGGTTGCGCAGATGCGACCCACGAGCCGCAGATGCGGAAGTCGGGCAGTGGATCTTTTAAAAACATAACTTCATCGATTTTCTTTCAAACTTTCACAAAAATAGAAGAACTAGGGTGATTTTCTCAAGAGATTTTCTTCCCAAATCACAAGTAAGTATTCATTAACTGATTTCTTTCAACTATCTAATGTTTTTCATCAACTTTTATCAATAATTCTAGGGTTCTAATGGTAAAAATTTGGGGAATTGGGTAGAGTTAGGACTTTTTGATTATTTGGGAATTTGACCTCGTTTTGGGGTCGCATTTCAAAACAAATGATATATTCGGGCTCCTGGGTGAATGGGTGATCGGGTTTTGGTCCGAACCTCGTGTTTTGACCAAGCGGGCCCAGGCTCAATTTTTGGAAAGAATGATTGGAAAGTTATAATTAAGCATTGGAATTGGATTGTTTGGCATTTATTGATGTTATTAAGTCGATTATGTATAGATACAATTGATTTGGAGCCGAATTCGAAAGGAAAGGCGGTGTTTGAGGATTGAGTTGGCCGTGGAAGTTCGAGGTAAGTGTTTGGTCTAACCTTAGCTTGAGGGATTAGGAGTTGTGTCCTATTTGCTATATGTTTCTTGTTGAGTACGACGTATAGGAATGGTGACGAGTATCTATTCGTTGGTGTCGAGCATGACCGTGAGTCTTATATTGTGATTTCATGATTTCATTGTATTATTGATGCCTTGGTGGAAATTTCTATTTGTTGTGTAAAGTTGTGAAAAGAATTTTGACCTATGAACATTGAGGAGCGTTGGCTCCAGTTGTATAACGAATTGTGAAAGTATAGGTGATAATTGAACCTCTAGATCAGTAACTCGAGTTGTGAAGTGAATTGTGAAGTAAAAGTGAGAAAGAGAAGAGATCATTATGTTGCCCGCTTGCCGGGCTATTATTGAGTTGTGGTTCCCTTGCATTGTGTTCTTAATTGATATTACGGATACTTAGGTTGATGATTCTTTGTGTTAGGTAAGGATTATGGTTATAGCTGAGGTAGTTAGATGTTGGAACAAGTTTGGGTATAGCCGAGGTAGTTAAGTGTTGTAACAAGTTTAGTTATAGCTGTGGTAGTTAGATGTTGGAACAAGTTTGGGTATAGCTGAGTAGGAGTTGAGTTAGGATTGGTTATAGCTGATTCTCCCTTGCCGGGATGTTTGTCTTGATATTGTTGTTCCCTTATGGGGGAGTTATTATGTTGCTTTTGTTCCCTTGCCAGGATTCCTTGTGATTTTGTGTTGGCTTGTAAATGGGAGCGGGTGGTACGCCTACCACAAGATTTAATGAAATGGGAGCGGGTGGTACGCCTACCACGAGATTTAATAAAATGGGAGCGGGTGGTACGCCTACCACAAGATATAATGAAATAGGAGCGAGTGGTACGCCTACCACGAGATTTAATGAAATGGGAGCGGGTGGTACTCCTACCATAAGATATAATGAAATGGGAGCGGGTGGTACGCCTACCACGAGATATAATGAAATGGGAGCGGGTGGTACGCCTACTACAAGATATGAGAACTGGGACCGGGTTGCACGCCTACAACAAGATGTGAAAAGAAAGTGAAATCTGCCTTTGTTTTCGTCATTCTTGTTAGTGGTTTGATTTTGATTCCTTTATAGTTTTCTTGATATTCTGTTTCTACCTGTCTTTCCCCGAAGCTTGTTTCCCCCTCCCATCCTTGTTTATTTCTGCTTTACTTTCCGCTGTATATTATATAACTGCATAGGTTTATTTGGTAGTCTGGTCCTAGCCTCGTCACTACTTCGCCGAGGTTAGGCTAGACACTTACCAGCACATGGGGTCGGGTGTGCTGATACTACACTCTGCACTCTTTTGTGCAGACCCCAGTGTTGTAGACTTTGGACCGCAGTGGGATTGCTGATTCTTGTTCATCAAGCGACCCGAGGTAGTCCTGCAGGCATTCCTAGGCCTTGGCATCTCCTTCCATCTACTATTCATGTTTCGTTCATGTATTTCCAAAGACAGTGTTGTATTTATTTCTTTCAGACCTTTATTTGTAGTATTCTTAGACCATCTGTGATACTGTGACACTAGTTTTGGGTAGTCGAGGTTCAAATAGTTGTATTAGATATTCGTGTTCAGTGAGCTTATGGCTTCTTTCTTCCGTTTATCTTAAATTCCGCTGTTTAAATGTTATTATTATTAGAATTGCTAATGAATATAAAATGAGAAAAAAAGAGGGGTAAATTGTGAATTTAATTGGCTTGCCTAGCTCGTACTAGTAGGCGCCATCACGACTCCCGAGGGTGGGAATCCGGATCGTGACATGTTGGTATCAGAGCTCTAGGTTGCATGGGTCTCACAGTTCACAGACAAGCTTAGTAGAGTCTGAGGGATCGGTACGGAGACATCTGTATTTATCCCCCAGAGGCTACAGAGTTAGGAAAAACTTCACATTGATTCTTTCCTGTCGTGCGATTTTGTTCTCTCAGTGCTAAATTGAAACCCCTACTCTTGTCCTTTCGCGAATGGCGAGGTCACGTACCGCTTCTTCAGCCGGACAGCAGCACAAACCGGTGATAGATCAGCTACGTCTTCGGAGGCCTTGTGGAGGTTGGATAGGTTTCACCAAGCTCTTTACTACTACTTTCAGCGGTGCATCTTCTGAGGATCCCCAGGATTATCTAGACAGCTGTCATGAGGTTCTCAGGAACATGGGGATAGTTGAGACCAATGGGGTCAATTTTGCCGCTTTTTACTTGTCTGGATCCGCCAAGACTTGGGGGGAGATTATTGCTTGGCTAGACTAGCCGGATCACCAGCTTTGACTTGGGAGCAATTTACTCAGCTATTTCTGGAGAAGTTTCTCCCCATCACTCAGAGAGAGGCCTATCGGAGGCAGTTTGAGCGTCTCCAGCAAGGTTCTATGACTGTTACCCAGTATGAGACCAGATTTATCGAGTTGGCTCGTCATGCTCTTATCATACTTCCCACCGGGAGAGAGAGGGTGAGGAGGTTCATTGAGGGACTCGTCCAGCCCGCTCAGTTAGCTAGAGGTGGAGGTAGAGGTATTAGAGGTAAAGGTAGAGATGCTAGAGGTGGAGGTAAAGGTATTAGAGGTGGAGGTGCAGGTACTGTTCTGGTTTGTGGTAGAGAAGCTTCAGTTTTATTTTGCGTCGTGTCTGGTCATGCCTAGTGATTCTTTGAGTGCCCCTGTTTATGTGTCTACCCCGGTGGGTGATTCTATTGTGGTAGATCGAGTCCATCGTTCTTGTATTGTGGTGATTGGGGGTCTTGAGACTCGTGTAGATATGTTGCTTCTGGACATGGTTGATTTTGATGTTATATTGGGGATGGACTGGTTATCACCTTACTACGCTATCTTGGACTGTCATGCCAAGACTGTGACCTTAGCCTTGCCGGGTTTACCTTGTTTATAGTGGAGAGGGACTCCTGGTCATTCTACCCGTAGTGTTATCTCTTATGTGAAGGATCGGCGTATGGTCGAGAAGGTGTGTTTGGCCTATTTGGCCTATGTTCGTGATTCTAGTGCTGAGGTTCCTCCTATTGAGTATGTGCCTGTTGTTCGTGAGTTTCCTGAGGTATTCCCTCCAGACCTGCCGGGTATGCCCCCGACAGGGATATTGACTTTTGCGTTGATCTGGTTCCGGGCACTCAGCCCATTTCTATCCCGCCCTATCGCATTGCCCCGCCTGAGTTGAAAGAGTTAAAGGAGCAATTGCAAGACTTGCTTGAGAAGGGTTTCATTAGACCCAGTGTTTCACCTTGGGGTGCGCCGGTGTTGTTTGTTAAGAAGAAGGATGGGTCAATGAGAATGTGTATTGATTACCGGCAATTGAATAAGGTTACAATCAAGAATAAATATCCACTGCCGAGGATTGATGATTTGTTCGATCAGCTTCAGGGTGCCAAGGTATTTTCAAAGATTGAATTGAGATCTGGCTACCATCAGTTGAGGATTAGGGCATCCGATGTCCCTAAGACAGCTTTCCGCACTAGGTACGGGCATTATGAGTTCTTGGTGATGTCATTCGGGTTGACAAATGCCCCA